>NC_045732.1:96284262-96400745 GCF_009834535.1 Camelus ferus | reverse complement strand
AAAAAAAAAAGAAATGAAGAAATGACAAAAGCATCCATTTAAAGAAGGTAGAAAAAATACAACAAAATAAACCATTATAAATTGAAAGGTAATAACAAATATGGAAAAAGATGAAATAGCAAACAACCAAAATGCATAGCATTCATAATTAGTGTTCAGTTAAGTGGCATTAAGTACATTCACATTGTTGTACAATCATCACCACCATCCATCTTCAGAATTTTTCATTTTCCCAAACTGAAACTCTGTATCCATTAAACAACAACTCCTCATTCCCTCCTCCCTCAGCCCCTGAAAACCACCATTCTATGCCTCTATGAATTTGACTAGTCTGGATATCTCATATAAATGGAATCATATAATATTTGTACTTTTGTGAGTGGCTCATTTAACTTAGCACAACGTCCTCAAGTTTCATCCACATTGTAGCATATATCAGAATTTTCTTCCTTTTTAAAGCTAAAAAACATTCTATCATATGTATATACCACATTTTTTTTATCCATTCATCCATCAGTGGACACTTGGGTTGCTTACACCTTTTAGCTATTGTGAATAATACTGCTATGAACATAGTTGTAAAAATATCTATTTGAATCCCTGCTGTCAATTCTTTGGAATATATACCCAGTAGTGGAACGTCTGAATAATATGATAATTCTATATTGTATAAGCTGTTTTGAGAGGTCCAACAAATAGATAAAGTTCTAAGAAAAGTAGATAGAAGATAAAATTAATATTAGAAACCAGAAAGGAAATATATGTATAGAGTAGACTCAAAATTATAAGTGTTACACACAATTTATACCAATAAATTTGAAAAATTTATAAAGTATATATAGATACATACACATATGCACATATGTTTAGGAAGACAGAAAGTGGACTACAGAAGTAATTGAAATTGAGTCAAAAATTTACCACTAAAAATATTCCAGATTATCTTATAGGTGAACATTATTAAAACATCATGGGACACAGAATTCTGTGTTTCATCATTCTGTCAGATTATGTAGCAAGATTTATAGTCATCATCTCATACTATAAAACTGACAAAATCTTAATAAGAGGTCAAGCATATTTATAATCTTTATGTATTTTTCTTGACTCATTCTGTAGGCTAAAATTTATAAATATTAGAAAGATACAAAATGATAATTATTCATAGTCAATATGATTGTTTGTTTAGAATATTCAAGTAAATGAACTGAAAAAACATTAGACTAATAAGGAGATTAAGTAGTTATCCAAATACAAAATCCACATCAAAATTAATAATATTGCTTTATAATATCAGTAACCAATTAGAAAATGTCATGAAAATGATCCCATTTCCAATCACAACAAATAGATGAAATATATTTGGAATTTCAAATTAGACCAGAATAAATGAAAACATATACCATGATTCTAGTTATAAAGACACAACATTGTAAACAGCTTATAAAATTTATGTGAAAGCTAATTTGGTTTTTTTGTTTTATTTTTAATTTTTTAAAATTGAAGTACAGTCCATTTACAATGTTGTATTAATTTCTGGTGTACAGCATAGTGATTCAGTTATACACATATACATATATATATTCCTTTTCATTTTTTTCATTATAGGCTATTACAAGGTATTGAATATAGTTCCCTGTGCTATACCATAGGACCTTGCTGTTTATTGATTTTATACATAGTACTTAGTATCTGAATACCCCAAACTCCCAATTTATCCCTCCACTCCTCCCCTTCCCCTGCTGGTAACCACAAGTTTGTTTTCTATGTTTGTGAGTTTGTTTCTGTTTTGTAAATAAGTTCATTTGTCTCATTTTTTTTAGATACTACATATAAGTAATATCATATGATATTTTTCTTTCTCTTTCTGGCTTACTTAGTATACAAGAAGCTCATACAATTAAATAACAAAAAATAAATAAACAACTCAATCAGAAAATGGGCAGAAGACCTAAACAAACATTTCTCTAATGAATATATACAAATGGCCAAGAGGCACATGAACAAGTGTTCAATATCTCTATGAGAGAAATGCAAATAAAAACTATAGTGAGGTGTCACCTCACACCAGCCAGAATGGCCATCAATAAAAAGTCCACAAATAATAAATGCTGGAGAGGGTGGGGAGAAAAAAGAACTCTCTTACACTGTTGGTAGGAATGTAGTTTGGTGCAGCCATGATGGAAAACAGTATGGAGATCCCTTAAAAAACTACAAATAGAGTTACCATATGATCCAGCAATCCCACTCCTGGGCATATATCCAGAAAAATTATAATTTAAAAAGAAACATGCAACCCAATGTTCATATAGCATCACTATTAGCAATAGGCAAGACATGGAAGCAACCTAAATGTTCATCGACAGATGACTGGATAAAGATGTGGTGTGTATATGTACAATGGAATACTACTCAGCCATAAAAAACAATAAAATAATGCCATTTGCAGCAACATGGATGGAACTGGAGATTGTCATACTATGTGAAAGATAATTTGAATGAGAAGAGCAAAGAAGGAGGAAGAGAAGTAGGAAGTAAGAAATTGCCTGTGAAAATAGACTATGTTAACTTATTAAAGAGAATGATGCAATAATGACTTACAGATAAGGAGACAGATCAGTAGAACATGCTAGAGATTCTAGAAACAGACCTACATATATATATGTATTCCATATATATATATGGAAAGTAAATATATTGTAAAAGTACAAAAGCATCAATAACTATTGCTGGGGTTTTTGGCTATCAATTTAGAAGGGGAAAAAGCACATACAACATACATTTCAGATGAAGAAAAGACCTAGACTTGAAATAATAAAAGTTAGGGTTAGAAAAAAATACAGAAAGAACATTGATTTTTTAAAATCATGAATAGGTTGGAGAAGAACTTCTTGAGACACAAAAGCAAGCAAGAAACACAAAGGAAAGTTCTAACAATGCTTTCTATATGCAAAAAAGAAAACTACTGTTGTAAAAAATCCATAAGTAAAAATAAGTGGCAAATTCAGAGTAAATATTTGCATATATATTTATATAATATTCTATATAAGTATCTTGTACAAATAAAGAAAAAGGATAAACAACTCCATAGATGAGAGAAAAATAAATATGAATGAGCAATTCACAGAGATAAAAATGGTAGTAAAGCATACGAGAAATAATAATTCTCACTATGAGGAAAATATAAGTTAAAATAACATTGAGAAGAGTGTATTTCTGGAATGGTGTCATTAGGAGATTTTTTTACCCTCTGCCTAGTGAGAAAAACATAACTGGTGAAAATTATAAAAAATAATAATCTCTTAAAATTGCTCTAAGAGCATATAATGAACTATATTTGACATACAGTTTCTGTATTTGACAGAAACGTTCATTCAAGAAATTCTATTAAATTTCTGTAAGAACGCCAGAAGTCTGTTGTATTTCAGCCAATACCTACCCTCTCCCTTCCTATCCTCCCAGCACAGTGTAATGGAAGCTCTAAAACTAACAGGTGCAAGGTAGAGCAAGGAGCTCTCTACCAGCCCCAGTTCCCCATCTAGGGGTATGATATCTCCATTGGAAAGGTAGGCTGCAAGCATTCCTGACTGCCCAAAGCTCTAAGTTGCAGAATCTATTTTCTGAGGAAGTGCAGCTGAGTGGCTTCGGCTCCTTTCCTCTAACCAGATTCCACTTGTAGGGTCGAAGCTCCACTTTAGTTGTGGCAGGCTGAGACAACTGGTCCCCACTTGCCTGTGCCCAGCTCACTTGTAGAACATTGATTTCACACCAGGAGAGGCAAGTTAAGAAGACCAAGGGTTACCATCTTTATCCAGTGTCCCACTCAAAAATCAAAGGTATCACTCCAAGAGAAATGGATCACTTTTCTTGCCCCCAGATGTGGAGGAGTGGTACCAAGTTTCTACCTAGTGAGAGAGGCAGGCTTTAAGAACACAGAAGGCCACAACAACTTAGAGAATTTTAACAGAGAGTGGGGAATTTTAAGCCAAAGGGCAGGGTTGAAAATAATGGAGATTTTGGTCCTGAGCAAGTAAAAGGAGACTGAGAACTCTATGCAAACAACAAGCAAAACAGCAGACCAACTGTAAGTTTACCAGAGAGAACCAGGGACTGTGGCAGATAAGAAGCCCTCCTGGGTCCAAAACAATCATCAAGGCTGGCCTCAAAGACAACACTTGTGAAGGGACCCAGATTAAATTGGATCAGACTATGGAATAATTTATGTCCCAGAGCACTATACAAAAAAAACAGATATTTCTTACAATTAGTGGTAGTTAAGAGATGAGTGTGATACCAATAGACAAACCAGCTAGGAAGTTAACAGGGAGATTAGTGTAATAGAAAGTCAAAAAGATCCCTGCAAAAACCCCAGTCATCCCTGGAGGGAGGACAGGTTAGGGTAACTATGTATATGCCCATAAGCTTTCTGAGGAGTGACATCAGAGGCTGCATACTGCAAGAGAAATAGACTTTCCCGAAATGTGTCACTGAATAAATAAGAAAACAAAATCAACAAGCTTCTGGAGGTAAACAAGTGAGATTTGAATCCAGAGTTGTTGCTGTATTATCTAAAATGCCCGATTTTCAATGAAAATTATGAGAAATACAAAGAAACAGGAAAATATGACTCATACACAGACCACACTTAGGCAACAAAAACTGCACGTCAGTGGGCTTAGATGTATGACAACATACAATATCAAAATTGCCACCATAAATATATTCACATAACTAAAGGAACTCATGCTGTGAGAAAAAATGAAGGTATGATGACAATGTCTTACGAAATAGAGAATATCAATAAACATATAAAAATTATATAAAGAGCCAAATGAAAATTATAGAGTGGAAATGTACAATACTCAAATAAAAATTCGGTAGAGAGACTGAACAGTAGATTTGAGCTGAATTAAGTTTAAACTGGTGCACTTGAAAACAGATAAGTAGAAACTAAGCAATATGAAGGAGGGGAAAAATAAATACAAATAAACAGACCTCAGAAAAAATGTAGAACGCCATTAAACACACCGAGATATGCACAAGATTACTAGACATAGAAGAAACAGAAAGTGGAAGAAAAAATATGCAAAGAAATAATGGCTTAAAACTCCCTAAATTTGATTTAAAACGTGTACATCCAAGAAGTTCAACAAATTATAAGCAGGATAAAAACAAAGATATCCACATTCAGACAAATCACTATCAAGATATGTAAAGACAGAGAGGAAATCTTTGGTTTTTAATTGAAATACAGTTGATTTACAATATTATATCAGTTTCAGATGTGTAGCATAGGGATTCAATAGTTTTTACAGTTTATACTCCATTAAAAGTTATTAAAAAATAATAGCTATAATTCCCCATGCTATACAATATATCCTCATTGCTTATCTATTTTATATATAGTAGTTTGCATCTCTTAAGCCCACACCCCTAACTTGCCCCTCTCCTCTTCCCTCTCCCCACTGGTAACCACTAGTTTGTTTTCTTTATCTATGAGTCTGCTTATGTTTTGCTACAGACATTCATTTGTACTATTTTTTAGATTCCACTTATAAATGCTATCTTACACTTATTATGTTGTCATTTTCTATGATGTACACAGTGAACACTTTAATAAGGAACTAAAAATTATAAAAAAGATCCAATCATAATTCAATATTTACACACTAGAAGGCATGAATAGCAGACTAAGTTATACAGAAGAACACATAAGTGATCTGGAAGATAGAATAATGGAAATCACATAATCAGAAGCAAAACAAATTTTTAAAAACGAAAATAATTTAACACATCTTTGGTATAACATACCAAACATAACAACATTCACATTATAGGCATCCCAGAAGAAGAAGAAAGAAAACAGGGCAAAAAATGTATCTGAAGAAATTATGGCCAAAACCTTCCCAAACCGGAAGAGGGAAACAGATAGCCAAATACAGGAAGCACTGAAGGTCCCAAACAAGATGAACCCAGACCCATACCAAGACATTTCATAATGAAAATGGCAAAAGTTAAAGAGAATTGTGAAGGCCGCAAGAGAAATACAAAGAGTCATACACAAGGGAACTCCGTAAGGCTATCAGCTGATTTTTCTGCAGAAACTTTGCAGGCCAAAAGGGAGTGGCAAGATATATTCCAAGTGTTGAAAGGGAACAACCTGCAGCCTAGGATACTCTACACAGAAAGATTATCATTTAGAATAGAGAGACAAATATCTTCTGGAACAAGCAAAAACTAAAAGAATTCATCAATACTAAACCTACCCTAAAAGAAATGTTGAAGGGTCTTCTCTAAGTGGAAAAAGAACTAAGAATCTATAGGAAAGAGAAAATCCCACTAGGAAAGGCAAATATAAGTAAGGACCATGGATCAACCACTTAAACAAGTCAATACAAAGATTAAAAGAAAATAATTTGTAAAAAAATAAAAACTATAACTACCATAAACAAAGGATACATTTAAAGATGCAAACTATGACATCAAAAATACAAAACGTGTGGAGGGGAGTAAGAAAATTCAAATCTTTTAGAATGTGTTTGAACTTAAATGACTACCAGTTTAAAACAAGTAGATATAATTATAAGTTAACATATATGAACTCCATGGTACATAAATCAAAAACCTACAATAGATACACAAAAACCAAAAAGAAATGAACACAAGCATACTGTAAAAGAAAATCATCAAGCCACAAAAGGAAGGACAAAAAGAAGAAATGAGCAGAGAAGAACTAAAGAAACAACTGGAAAACAAGTAATAAAATGGACATAAGTACAATAATTATTTTAAATGTCAATGAGCTAAATATTCCAATCAAAAGACATATGGTGGCTGACTGGATACAAAAGACAACACCTTTCTATGTGCTGCCTACAAGATACTCATTTTAGAGCTAAAGACACACATAGTGAAAGTGAGGAGATGGAAAAGGATATTTTATGCAAATGTAAACAAGAAAGTGGGACTAGCAATAATCATATCACACAAAATAGACTTTAAAACAAAGGCTATAACAAAGTGAAAATCTTGGAAACAGGGAAGAAAATGCCACTTTATATATTAAGGAAGCAGATAACTTTTCGTCAAAAAAATAATAAATAAAATGAAATAGAGGCCAGAAGGCAGTTAGCTCACATTCAAAGTGCTAAGAAAAAAATAAACTGTCAACCAAGAACCTTATATCCAGCAAAACCATCTTTCAAAAATGAAGAGGAAGTAAAGTTGATCCGAGATAAACAAAAATTGACTTTTTAATTATTTTTTTTTGCTGGCAAACCAACATTGCAAGAAACACAATAGGAAGTACTTCAGGCTGAAATAAACACCAGACAATAATTCAAATCTAATATAGATTTTCAGGTTTGCAAGATAGAAAGCTCTGGAGATCATTTTCCACAACAATGTCATTTTTCACAACAATGAATGAATATATATAACACTACTGAGCTATATACTTAAAAATTAGATGATAAATTTTGTTATGTGTGCTTTACCACAATAAAAATTTTTTAACTTAAAAAACAATTGAAAATAAGAAGGTAAATATAACACAGTCTATAAATATATACTTGCCTCTCTTTCCTTTCTCACATTCTTTAAAATACATACTATATATATATATTTAGAATAAAACAATATATTTTAGTTTTTAACATATATGGATGTAGCATGTATAAGGATAATAGCACAACAGAAGGGGAAAGAGTGAATAGAGGTATACAGGAGTAAACTTTCTATGTATCAATGGAATTAGATTAGTATAAATGTGAAGTAGATTCTGATGTTAACACATATGTAGGTCCTAAAGCAACCACAAAGAAAATAAATCTTGAAATACCGAAAAAGTGATTAAAGGAATTAAAATGGTAAACATTACAAAATATTCATTTAACGCATTGAAAGGTGAAAAGGAGGAACAGTGGAACAAAAAGAGGTATATAGAAGTAAAATATGAAATGGTAAAAGTAAGTCCAAACATTAATAACAACATTCAGTGAAAATGAGGTAAGTGATCCAATCAAAAGGAGTAAAAAGTTGCAGAGTGGTGTCCAGACAATGAACAACAAAGTAGGAGACCCCAGCCTCCATCTCCGCACAAAGATCAACAATTAGCTATTTACAAACAGAAACAGCTCTGGGAGAGCTCGGGAGTCCACCAAAGCAACTTCTGCAAGACTGTGTGAAAAACAGCCCTGACAATAATTGCACAACCCATCCCTCATGCCAGCACTGCACAACACCACCAGGAAACTCCTCAACTAGAAAGAGTACCCCTCACCAGGAAAGGGAGAGCAGAGTGAACTGCCAGCTTCCCAGCCCACTGTGGTACCATGTGAAGGACTTCTTTCAGTTTCAACCCATCCAGAAGCCAGCAGAGCTGAGATGTAGAGATGGCTATGAATAAGGGACAAGAGGAGAGGACATCAGTATTAGCCATGCAGTAGGGGCGACAGCTGTTCCCAGTGACCTGCTCTGCAAGAGGATCCCAGAAACTTTCTACATTGAAGAAACAGCGAGCAGAGCCACCACAGCCACCACAGAACCCCTGCAAATTTCACTGATTTTTTGCCCCATAGATTTTTGTGTTCTTTGCTTCCCAGCCACTTGAGTTCACTCCCACTCTCTCTTCCACACCAGAGACCAAGATACGCAGCAACAGCTAGCCCAGGCCTCTGCAGCTGTGTGAGTTCAAGATGCCAGCCTAGATCCATGCAGGTGACCCCCACCAAAATGCTTGTGCTCACCACCAGCCTGATGCCCATCACTGCTTAACATGCACTGTGATGAGATCCTGCAGCCACAAAAGGGCGTGCTGATAGCCAAGGCCCGCACAGCTGCATGTGGGCCCAGAGTCGGCCCTCTCTTCTGTTACTGGCCTACACCACTGGGCACACCAGCAGGTAGCCCCTCCAGCTGTGTACCTGTATGCCCCTAGCCCAGCTCCAGACACACCTCCACTGCTCTGTGCCCGTGGCAAGACCCTGCAACCACAATAGTGCAGGCCAACCACGGCCCCCACAGCTGCTGTGGGTCTGCTCTGGCCCTGTCTTCTGTAACTGTCCTGCACCTATGGGTGTCAGCACCACAGCAGCCATCAACAATCAACTGGAGGGACAAAGTGCAGTTAATCATTTTCATGCTACTGAAGTGGTCTTGGAAACTCTAAAATCTGAGTATAGATGCTTCTGGCAGCATAGATGTACTGAAGAAACCTCTTAGATTACATGTACAAATTGCTTTGGGATAAGCTTTGTTGTCCTGATTATTACTTAACTAAATGTTCCACATTTGTCCTCCACGCAAGATGGACCTTAAATTTCACCTTGTATGTGAAAACTCCACCTGCAAAATGCCACAAGAATCTCTTGCTTTTTCTGTGTACTTATATCCTCCTGATGAGTGATACCCAATTAGGAAATCCCCACAAACTGCCTTCATTTATTCTTCAGTTTTACCGTGTGTGCAAGTCTTGGTTCTTTAATCAGACTGCAAACTGAAAATGCTCCCAAGTTCTGTTATATCCAACATAGAACCTAGGCCTTCAAAAAACTCACAGGCCTTCAAAAACTCTCCTAATTTATGTGTAAAACTGACTCTTGCAGCTGAGAAGACACCGCTCTTAGAAATGGTGAAAACGCTCCTTTTAAATGATTATTGTGTTATACTGGTGAGAGTTAGGCCCTAGAGGAAATAAATAAAGCTGATCATAACTATCTAGGGCAGTTGTTCTTGATCTTGGCCGCATACTAGTAGTAGGTAGGGAGCTTTAAAAAGTACTGATAACTGGCTCCCTCCCCCAGAGATTCTAGATTAATTTGTTTTATATGCATTCTGAGCACTGGGATTTTTTTAAAATGTCCTAGGTGACTCCAATGTGCAGCCAAAGTGGAGAAGCACCAGTCTACAGTGATAGGGGCTTTAGCTTGCTTCTGACTAGTCACTGTTTTTGTAGCCGAAGTTGTTCTCCCACAATAAAAACTTTAGTTTAGGAAAAATATTTTTGCAGGTATATATTTTCTTAGACTAAAAAAATGAAATTCTAATACAAAAAGTCTGTGAAATCCCAAATCTCTCTTGAGGAAAATAATAAAGATCTATAATCACCTAAAAATATACTACAAATGACTATAATTCTATAAAACAATGTAAGATATATATATATATAACAAATGGTATTCCACATTGTGCAATATATGTTCTCAGGAACAACTTTTGTCTGGATGATTCCTATAACACAAGTTCCTAATTAAGACATGATGCTACTATTCTGATAAATTCATTATTTGCATCCTAATGATAGACTGAACTTTCTTTCCAATATTTTGTTTTTTTGTTTTTTACCCAAAAGAACCTAGCCTTGATAGTTATAGCAAAAATTAGCCTGCTAATATGACACTGATTTACTTCTACAATCCAGATTGCTTTAGTCATCTACCAAACCTGAATATCACAATGAATTTTCTTCTATTACCTTGCTACTGTGTTACTACACTTTCCCTCAGACTTCCTCTTTTTATTTAGCACCTAGTTAATTTCAGATTCTCTGAAAAAAAATCAGGTCTCCAAAGAATCTCCTTCTATAAGCATTTCAACTTTCCAACCATTTGGGATTTTGAAGTAAATTATTAAAGAATTTTTTCACTGAGGTGATATTTTCTCCATCTTTTGCTTCAGTGATTTCTGCCTGGAAAGATTCCATACTAGGAAAGTAAAAGTTTAATTGGCAATGTGTTTAAAATAATTGAATTCATTCATTCAATCTTAGTGACATTTTCAGCAATATTGTTTCCCTACTGTAAATGGTCAAACTGAAAAATCAGCTAGTTTCTAGAACAGCATGTTACAGTAGCAAGTACCATCCACTCTAGCAGTGTGATAGAATGGGTTTGAACACAAACTCTAACATCCTTTTATTTATTCAAAGAAAGTTGTAGAGTTTTTTAACTAATAGTATTTTAGATAAAAATTCGGAGAAGTTGAAATACTTAACTACAAAATATCTGTTGCCTTACTTGTAAAATGAGGATGATAATCCCTACCTCACTGAGTTATAGAGAATATTAAATCAAATGATTTGTGCAATGACTTCTAGCACACTGTTTGCCACATAGTTGATTCTCAATAAATATTAAAAGAGAAAGTGTTCTGGAAAAATGTGTTACATCTCGGTGTTACAGCTCAGTTGTGACAGCAACCTGGATCTAAGCGAGAGACCAAGCAGCACTCAGAGAGTTGGAGAACTCAAGTTTATTACGCCAGAGGGCCCAGGGGAGTTAACACTTCAAGCTCTGGACCCCCTCTGTAGCTTTACACAGGCCTTTTATAGGCTGCGGGTTTTACACTTTGCAACATCATATGCAAATAAAGTACAACAGAAATTGACCAACCAGGAACAAGCTTTGTAGAAATAGACCAATCAGGAGTGAGCTCCATGCAAATGAAGTACTACAAATGGACCAATCAGAAGTTAGGGAAGTGGACCAATCAGAAGTGAGAGTAATAACCAATCAGAAGTGAGAGTAATAACCAATCAGGAGTGAAGGAAATAACCAATCAGAAGTGAGCTCAGGGAACCAACAGAATTCTAGGTGTAAGTTAGCCTCTTTAAAGGCAAAAAGTGAGATAGAGCCTCTGGGCCAGGGAACCGGATGGTGCTAAGAGGAGAGCAGCGGCCCTGCCTAGGGGTCCTGCTGGTCTTTTTATGGGGCTTCCCACCTCAAAGGGATGAAAACAAATCCCCTTATTTCAAAGTTGAAGAAAATGATTTTCAGTGAGATAAATTTGCTTGAAGTTTCAGAATTAGTAAGGGGGCAGGCTTGGAGCTGGAGGCCAGTCAATAAATATTTAGTGGGTTAAACTCATAGGAAAAATTCACCATGATAGATCACACTAGGGGCCATTAAACACATCTTAGCATATTTAAAAGAACAGAAGTCATACAATGTCTGCTCTCAGACCGATGATCAAAGAAACCAATAAAAGAAAGATAGTTGGGAAATCCCAAAATACTTGGAGATTAAACAAAACACTTCTAAATAAGACATGTCAAAGAGGAAATTTTAAGAGGAATTTTGGGTTTTTTTAGTTTAAAAAATAGTTTGGATTAAATGAAAATGGAAACAGAACTTATCCAAATTCGTGAGATGCAGTGAAAGCAGTGCTTAGATGGCAATGTATAGTGTTGAATGCATATATTAGTGAAGAGGAAAGATCTAAAGTCAATTATCTAAGCTTCTACCTTAGAAATCTAGAAAAAGGAGAGCAAATTAATCCAAACAAATCATATGGGAAAAAATGAAAACAGAAATCAATGAAATTGAAAACAGAAAATTAATAGAGGAAAACCAATGAAATAAAAAAAAGAGTTTTTTTAAAAGATCAATAAAATCAGTAAGCATCTAGCCAAGCTAAAAAAACAAAAAGAGAGGATAGAAATAACTAATATCAGAAATCAAAAAAGGTATATCAATACAGAGCCCATGGATTTTTAAAGTATAATAAGGGACTATTATCAACAAGTCTATGATCACAAATTCAGTTACCTAGATGAAATGGACCAATGTCCTGAAAGACACAATCTTCTAAAACTCACACAGGAAGAATTAGAAAATCTGAACAGGCCTCTATCTATTAAATGAAATGAATCAATAATTAATAACTTTCCAAGGCAGAAAAGACCAGGCACAGATGGGTTCACTGGTGAATTCTACAAAACATTCAGGAAAGAAATTATACCAGTTCTATAAAATCTTTTCCAGATGATGAAAATAGAGGGAATACTTCCTAACTCATTCTATGAGACCAGCATTAGCCCAATACCAAAACCAGAAAAAGATACTATAAAAAGAAAATACAGACCAGTATCTCTCAAGGTCATGGATGGAAAAATCATCAGAAAATATTAACACATCAAATTCAACAATGTATACAAAATTATACATCAATACCAAGTGGGATTTATCTGGGGTATGCCAAGTTGGTTCACCATTTGGAAATTAACTAATGTAAGTCCATAACATTAAAAGTCTAAAAAAGAAAAATTACATGATCGTATCAATAGATGCAGAAAAAAAATTTGACAAAATTCAGTATCAACTTGTGATAAAATCTCTTGGTAAACTATGAATAGAAGGGAACTTCCTCAAATTGATACAAAGAAATCTACAAAAATCCTACAGCTAACATCATACTTAATAGTGTGAGACTTAACTCTTTCTCATTAAGATCAGAAACAAGGTAAGAATACCCCTTCTCATTACTTGTTTTCAACTTCATACTAGAAAATTAGCTAATATAATAAGATAAGGAAATAAAAAGTACACCGATTTCGGTGGGGAGAAATAAAACTGTCTTTGTTTACAGAAGATATGACTGCCTATGTAGAAAACCAACAAAAAACTCCTGTAACTAATAAGTGATATAGCAAAGTTGCAAGATACAAAATTAATCTACAAAAGTCAACTGCTCCCCTAAATATCAGCAATGATGAGATTTGAAATTAAAACAATACCACTTACATTAATATACTCCCAAAATGAAATATTTAAGTATAAAACTAATAAAAATATACAAGATGTATATGAAGAGAACTATAAAACTCTGATGAAATTAATTGAAGAACTGAAAATAAACAGAGATATTCCATGTTCACTGATAGGAAGATAGTCAACAGTGTCAAGATGTCAGGTTTCCCAACTTCATCTATTGATTCAATACAATCCCAATGAAAATACTAGCAAGTTATTTTGTGGATATTAACAAACTGATTCTAAAGTTGATATAGAGAGGCAAAATACTCAGTATAGTCACTACAATATTGAAGGAGAACAAAGTTGGAAGAATGATGCTACTTGACTTCAAGACTTACCTTAAACTACAGGAATCATGAGAGTGTGGTGTTGGTCAAGAACAGACAACCAGATTAATGGAACAGAATAGAGAGGTCAGAAATAGACTGATGTAGTGTAGTCAACTGATCTTTGACAAAGGAACAAAGACACTGCACTGGGAAATGGTCTAAGGCATTAATTTTCATCTAGACCACTGTAATAAGCTTTCAAATTAATTATTCTGTTTCTTATTTTGTCCCCTATAATCAAACCATTCTCCAAAAAGCAGTTTTAAAAGTGAGCTGTTAAAATGTAATCAGTTTATGTTATATTCTTTTCAAGATCTTTCAGTAGCTTCACAATACATTTACAATAAAATTCAAATTCTTTACAGATCCTGCAAGGCCCTAAGTAAATATTCTTTTCTTTCTAGTCGATTGCATAGAACCAGGCATCTTTCTATTGCGTGAAAATACTAAATCTTTTTCTGTTTTGGGGTTTTACTTCAACCTAGAAAACTCTTCCCTCAGATCTCAATTTAAATGTCATCATCTAACTATCTAAAGTAGTCCCCACTTTCTCTTCATCAACTCATCCTGTTTTTCTTCATTATAGTACTTATCAGTACTTGATTTTCTTTTCTTCTTTCTTTTTTTTTATTGCCTGTCTCCCTCCAATAAAATGTAAACTTTTTGAGAGAAATGATTTTGTGTGTCTCATTACTACTATATTTCCAGGGTCTCAAACAGTGACTGTCATGTTGTAACTGCTGAACAAATAACTGTGACTGAATTTATGAATGGATGATATTTTGCTATTTTGAATTTTTTTTAATTATTAGTATTGTGCTACCATTAATATTTTATATATAAATATTTTCCTCTTTTTAAAAGGTAGGCAAGATTCCTAGAAAAATAATATGTCAAAAGGTACATGTATATTGAGGGCTCAAAATGTGCTAAATACTTACTTTCAGAAAGATTGTAATAATTTTTACTTTTATAAGCAGTATATGAGAATACTCATTTTCACTAATATTATTATGATTTATTAATCCATAATTTCATAGGCAAAATGTTGTACCATTTCTGTTTTAATTTTCAGTTATTTAATTACTGAAAAGATTGAACAAATTGTAATACATTCATGCTTTATATACTTTCAATATAGTTTGGTGAATCAGCTGTTTATATGCTTTTCCCATTTAATTTTATTAGGATATATTTTATAGTAGTTATATCCAGAATCTATAGCATCACACATCTATATCCAGACTGCATGAGTTTCAAATTTCATCATTACAATTTAGCTGTGAGCCACTGGATTAGCTATTAGACCTCTCTGTGCCTTAGTTTATCCATATGTAAAATGATAATTATAGTAGCTACCTCATAGGGTTGTCATGAGAATTAAATGTGGCATTACAGGTAAAAAAACTAAAAGAAAAAATTAGTGCATTACCTGGCTTGTATGAAGTACAAAAACATTGGCCTTCAACCTCTATTTTATACTGTACAGAAAAAGCAACTAAAAATATATTAAAGACTTAAGCATAAAATCTAAAACCATAAAAATCCAGAAGAAAACTTAGGAGAAACACACTTTGGCATTGCTCTTGGCAATGACTTTTTGGATTTTACACTGAAAACAATGACAACAAAAGCAAAAATAAACAAAAGGGACTACATCAAACTTAATAGTTTTGGCACAACAAACTTAACTAGCAACAAAATGAAAAGGCAACTTATGGAATGAGAGAAAATATTTGCAAATCATGTATCTGATAAGCGGTTAATGTTTAAAAACGGTAAGGAACACTTACAGCTCAATAGTAAAAACACAAATAAACCAATTTAAAAATGGGCAAAGGACCTGGAGAGATATTTTTCCAAAGAAGACATACAAATGGCCAACAGATATATGAAAAGAGGTACTCAAAATCATTAGGGATATGCAAGTCAAAGCCACAATGAGATATCACCTCATACCTGTTAGAATGTCTATTATCAAAAAGACAAGAGATAACAAATGTTGGTGAGGATGTGAAGAAAAGGGAACTCTTGGGAATGTTGGTGTAAATGTACATTGGTACAGCAATTATGAAAAACAGCAGGGAGGTTTCTCAAAAAATTAAAAATAGAACTACCATATGATCCAGCAATCCCACTTCTGGGTACACAGCCAAAGGAAATGGAATTACTATTCTCAAAGAGATGTCTGTACTCCTATGTTCACTGCAGCATTATTCAGAATAGCCAAGATACAGAAACAAATTAAATGTCTGTTCACAGATGAATGAATAAAGAAAATGTGGTGTATATATAATATACACATACATACATAAATATACATAATTAAATATTCTTCAAACTTAGAAAAGGAAACTCTGGCATTTGTGACCTAGAGGACATTATGCTGAATGTAATAAGCCAGTGAGAGAAAGACAAATACTGTATGGTATCATGTACATGTAGAATCTTTATTAAAAAAATGTTGAACTTGTAGAAACAGAGTAGATTGGTTCTTGGGAGAGACGGGGGCAGGAATGGGGTGAGGTTGGTCAAAGGTACAAATGTTCAGTTGTAAGATGAATGAATTCTTAGGATCTAATGTACTGCATGGTGACGATAGTTAATAATACTGTAACACCTGAAATTCACTAATAAAGTAGAGATTCAGTAAAGCTGGGGAAAATACTGGCTTTTTAAAACTATAAAGATATCATGAAAATGAAAAGAATTTTTGATCATAATTATTGCATGTATTTTCCCAGTCTCTCAATTCATCTGACCTATGTAACTTCTAATATGTTGACATAAAAATTATGTAGGCTACTGGTACAATAAGGTAGACTGAGCACTCTTTTTCCTGCTGAAGACTCATTGAAATCAGAGTGAAAAAAAAACATGGATAATGAAAACATCTAAGCTCTCTTGATATTTTTAGATGTAGGGATATCATTGGACAGAAGGCACTAATGAATTTCAAAAACTGTAAAATATAATTATATCATTTAAACCATTTCTTTGGACAAATCAGAATGAATGTCCAACCCAGAAACTGACAAAGGAAAAGACAAGAGTAGAGGCAGGATTGTTTATTTCTTGTAGGCAAAACCAAAGAGACAGTCCAAAATTAAATTCAGTATTATGAAGATTAAGAAAGAGTAGCTAGGGGCCATAAATAATGGTAAATAAGTGAAATTTTATCTACAGAAAATCAGTGTGAATTAATTTATGCCACAATTTCCTTTGTATGTCTTGTATAAACTCTCAGAACATAACTGGAAATGTATCTATAAATAATTTCCATCTGTGGAAAGCTAGAGCTCCTAGTGTTGATGCTGACAACCCAGAGAAAACAACCTTCCTTGTCTGACCAATAGTGTCTGAGATATGTGTACTCTGCCTGCTAGATTTATATATACACACAGTAAAATGAATCCTGTCAGTTGACATGACCTGCTGATACTCAAAGAGATCAGCAACAGCTTTTCCATTGGAGAAACCTGTTGGGCAAAAGTAGGCTTTGCAAATGCACTGGAAATCCATTCTGGTCACTTATATAAGAAAACCTGTTCCTTTATTCCTAAATACAAATTGACAATAAAGGAATAGTACATGTTTGAAAAAAAAAATCTAACAGAACAAAAGAAAACCAAAGCAAACAAATGAGATTATTGACCCTAGGGAATGTGAAAATATGTGAAGTTGTCAAAAAATACAACATACACAGCTATGATAAATACTGTAAAAGTTTCAAGAAGATTCTATACACATAATTTAAGAAATACGGTATGTAAGAAAGAATCAAGGAATAACTCAGAATATTTTGAAATTAAATATATGGTAACAAATATTAAGAAATGAAAGATGGATTCAAGGGAACCTCCCAGAATAAAAATGAAAGTATTCAAAGAGATAGAGAATATGAGACTAAATATAATATCTACTTAGAATCAAGTCAGGAGATACAATATCTAATAAAGGTGTCACAGAAGGTTAATAAAATAGAAAGGAAGAAATTCTAAAGAAATATTTTAAAAAATGACCAGAACTGAAGAAAGACAGGTATCTTCGAATTGAAAAGGCCCACTGAGTGCCAGAAGGATGCATGAAAAATTAAAACATACCTAAACACAATGCTGTTTGTGTTTTTTACAGTAACTACAGTAGACCAAGTACAAGGGAGAGATTTAAAAAATTCTTAGGGAGAAAAAAAATGTTCCACTACAAAGAAATAATAATTAGCATATGATTCCTCTATGAGTAAAGATGGATTGCAGCAGATACTATAGCATGCTTTCAACATCCCTAGCAAAATTATACTGAACCATAAATTAACCATGAAATAAATAAAGCCACATTCAGACATTCAACTACGTATAAAGTTTACTATTCACTTATCATTTATAAAAGAATTGTGAATGTACTTTGTAATAAAAGTACAATCTAAGGAAAAAGAGAACTATTGGAAATATTCCAACCAACTGGGAAATGAGATAACAAAAAAATTTCAACTTTCAATTGACTCAAAAGCATGAAATATTTAGGACTAAATAAAGTGGAAGACATGCAAGACCTCTGTACTGAAAAGTAGGAAACACCACTGAGGCACATTATAGGAGACCTAACAAATTAAGAGCTAAATCGTGCTCATGGATTAGAAGAGTTTATATATTTAAGCTGTCATTCTCCACAAATCAATCTATTGATGCAAAATGAGATACCCAACATGCCAGCAAAATTTATTTTAAAAATAAATTGATTCTAAAATATATATGAAAATGCAAAAACAAAAATTGCCAAAACTCTTTTAAAAATGTATAAGGTTGGATTACTTACACTTGAAACTTCAAAACTTATAAATATACAGTAATCAAGATAGAGTGATATTTGCATAAGGATAGACAACTTTATTAATAAAATGGAACAATACATTGTCCTAGAACAATTGCATATGTGGAACATTGACCAGTTTCCAAACTATGTACAAAATTTAAATAAAGGTCGTTTATAAATCTAAATATAAAAAACTGAAAGTAGAAGGCTTTTAGGAGATAACATAGAAAAATACATTTACTGCCTTGGGGTTAGTGTAAAGGACCAACCATAAAAGATATGATAAATTGGATTTCAACAAAAATTTTGCTTATGAAAATGAATAGTTATAATAGACTGTTAGAAAATATGTACAATGTATGTATCTGACAAAGGACTTTATCTAGAAAATATAAGAAGTTCTACAATTCAGTAATAAAAAGACAGTAAGTAGACAAGTCTTGAACAATTCACAAAAGAAGATGTATGAAAGCACAGTAAGTCTAGAGGTATCTCATTGTCTTTTCAATTAAAATTTTCCTAATGGCTAATAATGATAAGTGTGTTTTATGTGCTTATTTTACATCCTTGTATCTTCTCTGGTGAATTGCCTGTTCACATATTTTGCTATTTAAAAAAATTGGCATGTGTGTCATATAATTAAGAGTTCTTGTCTTCTGAATGCAAATCTTTTATCAGAGGTTTTCCTGTACCTTATATGTTCATTTCCTTAATATCTTTCAAAGAGTAGAAGTTTTCAGTTTCGATGAAGTCCAATTTATAAATTTTTTTGTAATTACTTTCTAAGGCCTATCTCAGAAATCTTCACTTAATCTCAACTCACAAAGATTTTTCCTAAGTTTTCTTCAAAAAGCCTTATATCTTTTTGCTCTCACGTGATCCTTTTTGTATTAATCTGTGTATATCTGTATATGTAGGAAGTAAGGAACAGGGTTCATGATTATGCAGATGAATATCCAAACATTCCAGCACCATTTGCTGACGCTGATCCTTTACCTCACTGAATTACATTTGTTGGAAGTCAATTGGCAATATATGTGCAGATCTACTTGGGGACTCTGTTCTTTCCATTAAGCTATATATCTATTCTTACACCAATACTGCACTGTCTTAATTACTCTAGCTTTGGAGTAACTTTTTGAAAGCAATTAGAGGGAACCCTCCAGCTCCATTATTTTTCAAAATTATTTTTGCTATTTTAAGTTCTTTTTGACTTCTCTATGCAGTTTTGACTCTAGTTGCCAATTTCTACCAAAATCCTTCCACAGTGACATCAGCAAGATGGCAGAATAGGAGATCCTTAGCTTTATTCCCCCTCACAGAAAGACTAGCTACCAACTATCCACAGACAAGAATGCCTTTGTGAAAAATCCCAGAACCCAGGGGTGAAGCTGAATCATTTCCTTGAAAGAAAGAAAAGAGAAAAGAGAGAAAGAGAGAAGAAAGGAGAGGAGAGGAGAGGAGAGGAGAGGAGAGGAGAGGAGAGGAGAGGAGAGGAGGGGAGGGGAGGGGAGGGGAGGGGAGGGGAGGAGAGGAGAGGAGGGGAGGGGAGGGGAGGGGAGGGGAGGGGAGGGGAGGGGAGAGGAGAGGAGAGGAGAGGAGAGGAGAGGAGAGGAAAGGAAAGGAAAGGAAACAAACAAAAAGGGAGAGAAACAAAGAAAGAGAAGCTGTATTAGAAGGATAAGAGGAGCACTTTCACTCTGACCACGTCATCTCTCCCCGAGGCCAGCACAATGCCACATGGAGAGCATTTCCCTGGGCCTATGATTTCACTAGTGGGGAAAAGAAAGCCTGAGGCAGACATCCAGCTTCTCCAGCATTCTGGGGAGCTCCCTGGGATGCCACTTCTGTCTCATCTCACAGGGAACTCTAGGATTATGAGCAAGATTACATTGCCTGGGTTCAGCTAGAAACAAAGGGGCAGGGCGCAAGCAACCAGTGCAGAAATCTTGGCAGACTGGGCTCTTGCTGGTAACAGCACCAGACCAGAGAGCCCAGCTCACTCCCAGTGCTAAGCCAGCGGTTCCATTTGCCTAGGGAACATGGTGATCAGCAGTTCTTCCTGGCTTGGGTACCCGGCAGTCTGGCCCAGCCACAGAGCCCATAATAGAGCCCTGCCTGAGCAAGCCAGCACCACTGCCCAACTGTGGAGCACAGCCTCTGGCCCCGCCTGACCAGGGAGCCTAGCCAACAATGGAGCCTGACCATGCAGCATAGCCAGTGACCTACGTAATCATGTGGAGCCCAGCCTGTGGTCCCACCCAACTGTGAGGCACTGCCTGTGGCAGCACGTAGTCATGAAACCTAGACTGGGGCCTTGTCCAACTGCGGAGCACAGCTTGAGGTCCCCTCCAGAGGTGGAGCCAACCCTACAGCCCAACCTGAATGCAGTCCAGTGAATGGCACTACCTGGCCAGGGAGCACAGCCTACAGCCCTGTCCAATCATGGGGTATAACCAGTGGCACCGTTCAGCCAAAGAGCCCAGCCAGTGTCCCCTCCTGACCTCGGAACATGAACCTTGGCCTCTGAGAGCACCAGACAGCAAGCCCTTCCTGCCCACAGATGCTACCAGCTGGCCTGCCCATCCAGAATCGCAGGCTATGCTGACTGATGAAGGTCTTTCCCTGTTGAAGTTAAGCCTGGAAAAGCCGGAAGAGGCAACTGCTTCCTCAAATGCTCAGGCTTCTCTAATAATTCAAGTGTGAGAAAATAAAGATGTAACTATCAGTGATATCCTGATAGGGAAGTAGCTGAGCACATTTAGGAGAGAAAATTATGAGGTCAGTTTCTACATGTTAAATTGGCTTCCAGCAGATATTTATAAGGAAATGTTCAGCAGGGAATTGGAGAGGTGAGCTGGTTGCTCAATAGAGATTTTTAACGCTGGAGACAAAATTTGGGATCCAAAATGACTTAAAGATTGATACATTCTGGAGAGCTAAAGTTATGTGAAGGAATGTGAATGCCAATTGAGAAATTTTAGAGTGAGGAAAAATAGAAAAAAGGAAAGGAAACAAATCTTAGGAAGTAAGATTTACAGGCTTAGAGTTCTAAAAGTTGATTAGAAGAAATATTTGACTTGGATATCAATTAAGTCCAAGGAATTCTATAAAAACTACTAAAGAGATCTTACTTTCATCACATTAAGAAACATCTATTTTATGACATTTTGTTTTTAGCTCTTAGATTTATGTAATTGTGTAAATTTCCAATCAATTATCTTACCTGAAATTAACTTCATTATTCCATTCTGATTCTTTCTCAACAAACCTGCTGGTTCTTCACAATCCATTATGTTACTTTTCTTCTACCCATGCCTTTGTCCAATCCATATCTTATGACTTTCTGCTGTCTACTATTGACCCTAATTGGTTTCTCTTTTCTCTTTTTACCTGTCTCTAAGCTAGGTCAGAATTCATTCATTATCCGTTTACACCCTTAATTGAGATTATAGGAAAGCATCATTCTACTTATCCAATCATATCTTCTATTGCTTCCCAATCTGAATATTTTGTTTCTAGGAAGGCACTTTGCCATTAGTGGCTCAAGAGTATCTTGTGCAAATTGGAGAAGCTTTTCTTTTATTCATTATTGTTCCCTTTTCCTAGAATACACTATTCTATTTTTTTCTTCCTATTTAAATTCACCTATGGTTTAAGTCCAACCACACTCATGAATTATTTTCCTTACCACACTAGCCCATCCTGAGCTTATATTTTCTCAATTTCTTGTTTTAACAACCAGTTTTCACAGTTAATCATATATTGTATCATTTTTCTATTTAATCATTCTATGTGTTCATTGTCTGCACAAGTTTGTAATTTATTTGGTTTAAGTATAATTTGCTTAACTCATCATGAAGTGATAAACATATTTGTTGTTAAACACATTTTTGAAGGAAAAGATAATATATTGGATTTTTAAAGTAGAAATTATTCCCATCACCCTCTAAACATTTTTTCTAATATTTTAGCTTGAAAATGTTTGTTCCTCCTTCATTCAACACTAAAATTCCCTTCTCAGTGAAGTATTTTTACAGCCCTCAAACTCACAATGATCTTTCTTACTTCCTAGTTAATAAGTATAGTAGACGATCAATAATTGGAATGTATTTTCCAGGGTGCATTCTAGTTGCTTTACATTCATAATATATACTTTGCTATTGAGTTGAGAGAACATGAAATGCCTTTCCTTATTTCAATAAGAATCTGAAACCCAACCATTTTTAACGACACATCTAAAATAAAACATATAGAAAGTAGAAAATTTAGGATTAAAGTTCAGGACTATGTTGTTCCAAAACCCAAGAGACTTCAAATGTTTCTCAACTCGTAACACTTTTTTAAAAAAAAAATATTTGGAACACTCACGGTACAACAGTCACTATGCTCAGCATCACGGTGACAGTCTAGTAAGATAATCCTTGCCCTCACTTTGCTTACAGTCTAGTGCAGGAATTAAACAGATGCACAGATATAGTCATTTTAATTAAAGCTTTATATGTGTGTTTTGGAGATTGAGGGGGCAGAGGTGAAGGGATATGCTGTGAGTGACCCAAAGTGCCAACTGAAACACTAGTATTCTGGTATGAAGGGCTTGGTGTTAATCCTCTCTGGAAATCGGGCAGCAGAAAAATCGACTTGATAGAAGAAGCACTTTATTGTACTTTGATCCTCCTTTGGGACCTGTAATATGCTTTCTGGTTGAAACAAAGCTCTTGTGGAAAAATCAAGCTATGTTATTTAATATCACTGTTAAGTTGATGTATTTGATTGAAATCTGTTTTAGTTTCATTTTCTTTTAAATTACAGAATGAGATGATTTGTGAGAGAAAGAAGAGAAAGTCACTTCTCAGTCATCAATAATGTGGCACCCTCAGGCACAGTGAAGACATTTTACGTTTTGAAATGGTATTTTTAACCAACAAAGATAAACAACTGTCATCAGTAACTATAGAATTTAATTTGCAAATAGCTCAGGTTGTCTCTTTGACACTTGCTGGTGTCTGAGCATATAGTCAACCTATGTGTCCTGTTTCTACTTCTCTGTCATACAAAAGGCTGCGAGATGGCATGTCTTAGGTGACTCTCACCATAAATTCTATTCCTCTCTCTGAAATTGTTTTCAGACCTTTCATGTTTCTGTGATGTCTTTTGGGAAGCCTATGACATGGGAGGAGGGTTAGTATATACTTCCACTCATAGTGAATATACCTCTTGTATCAGCCCTGTGTTTTATCCATCCTGTAATTCGCTCAACACTCCAACATTCATTCATTCATTTTTCACTGAATCATTGTTAGCACCTTCTATGTATCAGAAAACATATTAGGCATGGATAATGCAAAATTAAATGAGACATATTCCATTCTCTCAAGAAAATAACTGTTTAGAAGAGGAATCTTATATTTATAACCTTTAACAATAGTTCATCAGCTCATAAGTACAAAGTAAGGTCAGCAAAACCAATGCAATGTGTTATCTTGATACCTCATCCTTGTTTAATCTTAGGACATTATTTATCACTCTGAAATTCCTTCTGTTCTGTATTATCTCAGAAGAATTCAAGGGAGAGTCTATTTGTTCACTCCAGCCCGTCCTAGACAATGCCTGTGCTCTTGCCACCATCCTATTCTAAATTATTAATTCCAGTGCTCTTCTTGGGCTATTTCAGAGCTGATCATTTTCTCTAAACTATGATGACAATGCTCTTTGGGGCCTACTGCTGAGCCACTGTTCCTTACATTGGGTTAAACGCTCGCTAATGCGTCATTCAAGCTAATGTCCCTATTTTGCATAGGTCTGCTACTCTTGCACCAAAAGTATGTAAAAAGTTAACTTCATCCAACTTCCTTCAAGGTTATATTCTCATAGTAGGCATGATAGCATAATTTCTTGAGTTTAAGGGGTATTGGCATTTTAAATTTTAAACACCCATTTCTTTCCAAGGCCTGCACACACCAGATGTCAGGATCATGGTAGGTTTGGGTAAGAGCCATAATTCTATTTCTGGTAGGTTTAGTTAAAAGGCCTCAACTGTGTCTAGAACTACCATGCATCAGAGTCTGTTGTTGCCTTATATGAGAATTCTATCACTTGTGGTCAATTTTCTCTCTTCTCATCTCAGCTTTTCAATCAACCTAATATGCCCATATATGTCTGAACAGCCATACATGGTTTATGCAATTAAGTGAATGTAAATAAAAGATAAATGTATTATTTAACTCCATATACATGACATATCCATATCTCAGTTCCAACCAATCTAGGGCATATTTGATAAATATTAACATATAAGTGTAATAAAGTGTTAAAAGTAGCTTAATAGAGAACAAAATGGAAAGGAAATAATGTACATCCTCTGGGATAGGTGAGGTATAACAGAAAGCCAACACAGAGGAACCGATCTTGAAAATGCATGTTAAATGATTTCAGTAGGACATGAAGAAAGATGAAAGGTAGCATATTCTAAGTAGAGGAAGCAGTATGAGCAAAGGCAGAGGTTACTGAAAGAGTGTATTATGTTCAGTCATCTGTGAGTTGTTCATTATAGATAGAGGAAAAGAGAGAATGACAAGACTTTAGATGTGATGCATTTGAGGTAACTGTGGAGCATCAGGAGGAGAAAAGCAATAGGCAGTTGGAGCTGAGGAATAAGCCTTGGCTAAATATAGAGACTTATTAGTCATAAACATATGCGGTAACTGAAGCCATCGGAGTGGATACTCAAGAAGAACATTTGGATAAAGAAAAAAGTGTGGCAAGAATGAAACTCTGCCAAAATCCAACATTTCAGGGGAAAAACGTTAGTGACAATTTGCCTGCAGAGGCAGGATCCTCCCAAAGTTAACAAGATAGGAGAGGTTTTTGTTATAGGGATACAGTGATAATACAAAATCAAGGACTAAAAATTTAGCCAAACATCATAAGAGATGATAACTGGAAATCCATCAAGGGCTAGGATTTCTTTCTCTGCTCTCCAAGGCTGCAGTTTTCTGTCTCTGAAAGTTCGCTTCGTTATTACTTTTTCTGCTTTCACACACACATGGAACATATACAATACCCCAGTTCTGGATTTGGATCACTTCCCAATTCAAGTATCCAACAAAAACTAAATCACTTTTAAGTTTAAACTTAAGGCAATGGTTCATTAGCTTGTTTCAGACCAAACCTCTTGCTGCAATTCATAGATAAAATACACAGATTAATATATTTCCACATAAAAATATTTGTTTGAACACAGTGGAGAGATACCAAGGCAGCAGTAACTTGTGTGACTAAGATTCTAGAGAAGAAATTCATAGAGGAGAGTCCAACATCTGCATCTGCTTTTCTACTGATTTGCTGATTCCAAAGTGACAACTAATCAATTGAGAAGCTAACCAGATATTTTAGGTATGTCTTGGGGTTGCAGGACAAGCATTGCAATCCAGGGCTCACCAAAGAGGAGGAGCCATAGAAAACACTGCAGGCTTTCAAATGGGACCCTAATAAACTATACCTCAGGTATTAAGGGTAATCTACAACAAAGGCTAACGCTCACAAAGACTAGAATCTAACTTTAAATCATCTCCATCCCTGATTGGATTAAGGTGATCTACCCTCAAATGCCTGTGAGAAATAAGAATAAATCATTTCTTGTGGAAGATAATATCAAATAGAACCCTAAAGTATCTTCACAAACTATTACATATAATATCAGATTATCTGTCAAAAACAGCAAGGTCTAAAAATGACAATAAATGACCAAATTAAAAAAAAAAAACCTCAATAGAAACAGACTGAAAAGATTATCCAGATATAATACTGAAGTTATCAGGGACAGGCTTTAAAATATGTCTCCACACACTATGGCCTGTAGAACAAATCCAGCCTGCTGCCTGATTTTGTAAATAAATTTTATTGGAAAATAACCATGCTTATTAGTTTACATAGAGTTCTTAGTCATTTTCATGCTAAAATGGCACAGTTACGTAACTGCAACAGGGACTACAAGTCTATCAAAACTGAAAATATTTAGTATATGGCTCTTTACAATAAAAGTTTGCCAACCACTTCTTTAAATTAAGTTTGATTAACATATGCAAGAAATTAAATAAATGATTGAAATTACTGGCAGAGAACTACAAACGTGAAAAATACTAGAATAGGAAATTTAAAACTACAAAAAGTACAAAACTATATTAAATTATAGATTCAACACAGCTGAAAAGACAATTAGATTAATTTGAAGACAGCACATAAGAAAATATACAGACTGAAACATGGAGAACAAAAATGTGGAAAACAGAAAAGAGTTTAAAATACATATGAAAAAAAGTGAAAAACAGTCACTCATATAACTGGCATCACATAAAGATTAAAGAGAGATGAAGCACAAATAGTATGTGAAGAAATAATGGCTGAAAATTTCTCAAACTGTTAGTAGTTGGTGTGCATCAGTGAGAGCAGACCTTGTGGGTTTTGGTAGGTTGTGTTTTCACTGTTTCCTTCTATAGTTTGTAAATTTAGTTTGTTTACTTCTTTAACACAAAACTTATTTAGAAATGAGAATGTACTTTTTTTTTAAATCCCTAGTGTGTAGATTGGTTTTGGTTCTCCATTTCTAATTTTATTGCATCATGATCCATAAATGTGTCCTGTGTGATTTCTACTTTGAGGCAAAAAAAGTTGCAAAGTATTTTGTGACCAAATTACATGGAAAAATTTTGTCAATGTATCAAGCACTTAAAAAGAAAATTTGTTTTTCTGTTGAGCATACTGTTTACATATATTTTAAAAGCTTGTTAGTTATAATATTTAAATAACTCTCTATCCTGGCTTAGAATTCAAAAATGGATTTGTCAGTTTATTATTTTATTTCTATCATTTTTCACTTTCTGTACTTTAAAGGTTTGTTAAAAGATTACAGAAATCATGACTATTATACAGACCTGGTATATGACTTATCAATATAAAGTAGGTCTCCTTCCTCCTTAAATATATTTAAAATTCTAGTTTGCTTCATAGTAACATGGTGACATCTGATTCCCTTGTTACTATTTTCTTGATATGTGTGTTCTTATTTCTGAATTGTCTGTCATTTTCACCTTTTTCGATTTAGTTATCATCATTTAGCTTCATCACAGAGGTGTAGTTTATTTTTTGAAGTTTAGTCTGAGTCCCAGTCTTCTAAAGGGCAATTATTGATACAGATGATTGACAAATAGATGGAAGAATAGATACTGAGATAGATTCAAATAAACATCTATTTTTATTATTTACTGATTTGTTTTCTTTTTTCCTTCTCCCTTATTTTGTTGCACTGATTGTGATTTCACTATTCTTTTTCTTTTCTAAATGTATAAATAAATGTATAAAGGGAAAAGTTAAAATGAGTTCTTCAAACAGAAAAACAATAATCCTAGATGGAAGTGTTGAGAAACAAGAAGTAATAAAGAGCAAAGAAAAGAGTAAATATGTGGGTAAATATAAATGGATATTGATTGTATGATATATATTATGTTATATATGGCCTCCATGTTATATATGCAGCATATATCATATATAATATATGGCATATATATGTATTAAAATGCACCAAATAGCAAAAGAGGAAGAGGAAAACTGATTTATAGTGTTCTAAGATCCTTTCATTGTCCAGAAAAATGGTAAACATACTAATTCACATTACACTTAAGAAAGTTAAGGATGTGTCCTGTAGTCTCCTGGATACTACTAAAAGAATAGGAAAAAAACGTATAACCTGCAATCAAATAAAGGGGTAGAATGAAACAATAAAATGATTAATTCAAAACAATTATTTTTATCATGAGAAAACCCAACAGTAAAAAGGTAAATAACCCCAAAATACTGGTATTACATTAAATATAAATGAATTAAATATTCCAATTAAAAGACAAATATTATCAGAATATATTAAAGTGCTGAGCACAAACCATAGCACCTTATCAATCCGTCAATATCATTTTATGTCCTTCTTGGTTGTAGTACTGCCTGTGTTTAAATATGCTTCACTTCCATATTTTGGATGAAATATCAGACTTTTGACAGACGATCTGGCTTACTGCACGGGGTCAGATGATATAATTTCAAACTGCACCTTTCCATACAAAATCCTTGAACAATGGGAATTGGGAGGGTCTGAGCAGATAAATTATTCTCCTTCTCCCTCCCCACACAATAATTTAAACTGCACTTTCTCCTTGAAACACTTCTACAAATGTCCTGCATAAGTGAATAAGCTTGTTGAACAATTTTCTGTGCCTCTTGATAGTTTGTTTAGAAGTGATGGCCAACAATATAACACATTAACTAGCATTGTTTTACATTTTTCCTTGTCTTGGTTTCCCATTTTTCCTTAAAATCACTGTCCTAGGTTAAACCTAAAATTGGTAAACATAAATGACAGAGACAAATTCCTGGGAAAACACCATTTAAAGAAACCAATACAAGAAAAATAGATGTTCTGAATAGACATATACCTAAAATAAAGAAATTGGATCCAGATTTTAAAACTTTCTTATGAAAACAATTCTAGGCTCACAGAATTTCACTAGTGAGTTCTATTAGACATTTAAGGATAAAAGTAAAACCAATATTATACACACTCTTAGAAGAGAAAAAGAGGTACTACCCACTTCATTTTAGGAGGACAGTTTAACTTTGCTACTAGAATATGAAAAATATATCACAAGAAAATAAAATTACAAGACTACCTTTCTTGTGTGCACAAGTGCCAAAATATAAAATATTAGCAAATTGAATCTAGTGATATATAAAAGGTATAATATATTATGAAAATTTGGATCTATTACAGAAATATAAGGTTGGCTTAACATCCAAAATTAATCCATCATTTCCCACATAAACAGAATGAATAAAAAATATATCTCAAAAATATATTAAAAAGTAATTGATAAAATCCAGTGTCTATTAATGTCCATTAGCAAAATGAAATGGTAGGGCACTACCTTAATCTGATAAAGGATATTTACAGAAACTTACACCAAACATCACACTTAATTGTGAAATATTCAAAGTTCTCCCCCTTGAGATCAGTAATGAAGCAAGAAAACCAAATATAAACACTTCCATTTATAATTATGCTGAAGTTCTTAGCCAGTGCAGTAAGGCACTGAAAAACAAAAGCTCTACAGACTGAAATGGGAAGAAATAAAACTAGCACTATTTGCTGAAAACTAGAGTACAAACATAGATAATCCAAAGAAATCTACAGATAAGTATTGGATTTAAAAGGCGAATTTGGCGAGTTCTATAAGATGCAATTACCAATACACAAAAAATCTATTGTGCTTCTATATAACAGCGACAAGTCAATGGAGAATAACAATTTTAAAACAGTACCATTTATGATAATATCAATGCTCCAAATAACTAAGAGTAAGTCCAATAAAAATTCAGAAAGACCTCTGCACAGAAAACCTTAAAACATTATTGAGAGAAAAAATTTAAAACAACCATAAGTAGAGGGACAAATTATATTCATGGATTTGAAGACTCAATATTGTGAAGATGTTAATTCTCCAAAAATTCACATATAGCTTCAATGTTTTCCTTATAAAAACTCCAGTAGGATTCTTGTGGAATTTGACACTCTCATTCTAAATAATTTACAGCAATGCAAAGGACAAAAACAGAGACGAAAACCATAAAGAAGAATAAAGATGGTGGAAACACGTTACCAAATATTAAGGCTTACTGTAAACTTAGTATAAGTTAGACACTGTAGTGTTAGCACCAGGATATGAAATAGACACATAGAACAAAAGAGAAATCCAGAAATAATCCCTCACATATAAGGGCCTTTGCTTAATAACAAAGGTGGCATAACAGACCATGGGGAAATGATGGTCTTTGGAACAAATGATGCCAGATCAATTGGATAGCCACGTGGAAAAAATGAAATGACTCTTACCTCATATTATATGCAAAAGTCAATCTCAAGTTGATTGAGCATCCAAAATTTTAAAGTAAAATAACTGCATTTCTAGATGTTGTTATAGGAGAATATCTTCACGATTTGGGGATAAGGAAGGGTCTCATAAAGAGGACACAGATATCTCTAAAATAAGTGAAAACTTGATTAATTGGACTACATTAAAATTGTGGACTTAATCAAAATGCACCATAAAGAAAGGGAAAAGTCAAACCTCACAATGGGAGAAGATAGTTGCAATAATGTAATCAACAAAGAGCTCATATCTATAATATTAGAAGAATTCCTACAAATCTTTATGAAAAAAGATGCAAAAGTCAATAGAAAAATGAGCAGAAGACCTCTGCAAAATATGATACACAAGTGAAAAGGAGATTAATTTGTAATCAAGGAAATTCAAAACCATAATGATATAATATTAGGCTTACAGAGGAATGGCTAAAATGGAGACATCTGACAATATGAAGTATTAGTAATATTAGTAATGTGGAGCAACCCAAACTCTGCTATATTGCTCGTGGGAATGCAAACTGATACATCGACTTCGGGAAACTCTTCAGCAACATCTCCTAAAACTTAACATATAGTTATCTGATAGCCCCGTAATTATATCCCTAAATATGTATAAAATTGAATTGTGTATATATGTGCACAAATAGATATGTACAAGAACATCCAGAGAAGCATTCTGCATGATAGCTCCAAACTGCAAGCAACCCAAATGTCAACAGCAGAATGGATACATTTTGGCCCATTTATTACACAGTAGAACACTACATCAATGAAAATTAAGTAAGTTCAGCTACATAAAATAAAATAGAATCTCACAAACATAATATTAAGTGAAACAGGGCAAACACCAAAGATACATTATTTATTTAAAGAAAATTCAAAAATAAACAAAACCCATCTATAATTTTAGAAGTTAAAATGGCATTTATCTTTGGAGAGATGGCAAGGAATAGTGACTGGCAGTGGGTAAAAAGACAGCTCTTGAGTTGTTGCTAACGTTCTGTTACATGAATGCAAAATTTCATCAAGCAGACACTTGGGATGTGTGCACTTTTCTCTATGCATGTTAACTATGATTTAAAAAGCAATTAATTCTCAAGAAAAGAGGTTTTAACTGGCCTAAATTTACCCCTATGTCAACCCTGATCCAGTCAACTGAGGTTACTATGTTGGATTCACATAGCACGCACCTCATTCATCAGAGGCTATGAGATGACACACTTTGACAAGGGGATGTAGGTGGGGCTATGAATGAAGGGAAACAAATCAGGAAAATGGCATAAGTCTCATAGGAACCCCAAGAAGGGCCAGCTACAAATAAGCATCAAAATCGTGAAAAATAGATTGAGAAGGAATTATAATATTATCAGGAGAAACTGGGGGGAAAAGTTCATTTGAAAATAAAAGTGGATAGTGTTTCAAAAACAGGAAAGTATTGAATAGAGTAAAAAGCTGCCACAAGCTCAAATAAGATAAAAACTAAAAGGAATTAAGTCAATTACTGGTCGCTGGTGACGTTTGTGATGAAACTTTCAGTGGTGTGAGAGAGGCATAATCCTGATTTTAAGCAGAAGTCTGATTGCAGTAGGATGAAGAATAAATGAGAGCCCTTGGGAATCTCAGGAAGGCTATGAAACTTCTTGCCAGAAAGATGCATACACATGCATATACATAAGATAATTTCCACCATTTCAAGGGATCCATGTTACCTCTTGAAACCCATTTATCAGTCCCAGTTTAAGAAAGTGTAGTGCATGATATTTTTATGAAGAGGAGGTGTAACAGCAGTAACTATTGCAGGCAAAATGTTGGGAAAGGCTGGAGGTTTTAATGTGTTTTGTCTTAATAGGAGACGTTGAACACAGTTATAAATTTTGGAAAGAGTGCAAATAGAAAGGAAGAGGTTGTAAACACATGAGGCAGAGAAAATAACTGAAGCATCAAGGTTACTATTATGGAGAAGACAGGAAGGGATGGAAACACGGCTAAAGGCAGAGGCAATAAACAGAAAGATCACCTGTTCTGAGATTGGAGGGAATGGTTTGATGGCAGGTACAGCTATAAATTCATTTATAGGATGTGGGGGCAAGAAATTGTGTCACTTCATTGCCATTTGACTCAATTTTCTTTATGAAGAAAGAAAAGGCATCATCTACAGAATGGTGGGCAAGAAGATAATAATCTTATGAATGATTTATATGTGAATATTGTGATTTTAAAAACAAGTACTTATTCATGCACATGTAAGATAATACATGGGCAGAACTTAGCACTTAATAAATACAGGTCATTCTAATTATACATTTTACTATAAACTTTTGCTCCCTTGCTTATTGTTTTTCTCTCCAGTGCTCCTTCCTCTTCTTACTCTCCTTTAATCCTTGAATCCATTTGCTGTAAACCTTCCAAGAGACTTCTGTAAGCAGTGCCTTAGATGTCCACCCTTCCTTGATTGTGTTCAGGGTTGAAAGATATCCTGTACTAGACTTATTTGAGGCTATTTGGATAGTATGCATCCAAATAACCTCAAATAACCCCAAAAATAAGCCACATGATTTCAAAGCGAGTTATTCTATCTAGTGAGAGTGTCATCCTAAGACTCTGAATTGGTGCATCATAGTACAAAGAAAAATGTTCAAATTGTGAGTGTCTGGTGCCCTGGATTTTAAGTTCTAACTTACTATTAATGCTATGGGTACTTGTACAAGTCACTTCATCAATTCAAGTTGGTTTCATCAGTAGCAATATGTATTTGAGAGATTGGAGGGATTTAGAATGTATCAGGATAGTCTATAAAATTGGACACCAAAATCAGAGACATATATAATCTAGACATGGAGAACTGAATAAAATATATTTAATCGTTCCTCTTCGATTCATCCTCCGAATAACTAAGAATTGAGTTAACTGGGTTCTAATTTGAGCTCTACCATTAATTATCTGTGGGTTCTTGAGAAATCAAAAGCTCTTTGGGTCATAATTTTATCATGTGAATATTATAGAAATTGGAAGGAAAGAGCACAAACAAGTTAAAGAATCACCAGGAGGACACCTCAGAAGACAAGTAATAAACTGAATCAGCTCGTTGCCCATGACTTTAACATACTGATACTATGAAGTTCTCAAGAGACTGATGGCAACTTAAAAATTTGGCATTGTTAATTTATACCTCGAATTGTTAATGGAACTGGATGTTTATATAAACCTGAGCATGTTCAGTGGATTGTATTTCCAGTGACACACTACTAAGGGAGTGAAAATCTAGTCAGAAGCCTGTTTGACAAAGTGTGGTTAGTTGGATGATTTGAATATATGGTGGCATTGAAGTAAGACAACCTGATGTGCTCTGTCCACAAAAGGCAAATGTCTGCTGTTAACACCCTTCATTCACTCTTGCTTTGTCCTAGGAAGCAAAGTTTCTATAAGGTGACTTTTCATCTGTATTCTGGTCCATTATGTGTTTCTTTCATAGCATGTCTCTCAGGGGGCAACCTGATTTCCAAATTCTTGGAAAGGATCACACTGTTTTTACCCTTTCTTATAGGAATATTAAAACCTGCCCTCACAGAACTGATGGAGTTCTCAAGTGAGATAATGTATTTTGCAGCACTAATCTTGTTTAAGGCTATTGTTATAATAATGTTATATATTTTGTTATTTGGTGCTGAAGGAAAAGAAACAAAATAGGAGACAGTATTCTTTTCCTAAAGAGGTTAATATTTTGGAAAATGATAGATTTGTACACGTAAATTAACAATAATAATAATTACTAATACTATTTACTGAGATCTCAGCACTTTCCAGACACTGTGCTAAGCACTTTACATTTCATCTTCACACAACTCTCTGAGAAAGGTAGTCTTACTATTCTTATTTTACAGGTGAGAGAAAATAAACCTAAATGGTTTAAGTAATTTTCACAAGGTCACACCAAGTAAGTAATAGAGCAAGGATTTTAACCTAAATAGTCTCATTCTAGGAAAGAAGCACAGAGAAAACCTCCGTTTAAGATAGAATAGTGGTGTTAAATTATTGGCCGGTTAACTATTGGAAGGAAGAAAATGACAACCCTAGATTTTGCCCTGCGAGGTTGTAAATTGACATTTGTTTTTTTTAAACATGAAAAAAGAAAGCCATTTCTAACTCAAAAATATTTTTAAAAAGAAGTTCCCAACTTTAGTTTCAGTCCAGATTCTACTTAGTTTGCTCTGCGACAGTTATGCTATTTTTACCTTTCAAACTTACAAAGTTTCAGTTACTGATTACAAGTAACAAAAGACTCGTTGATGGCTTCAGACAAGTGCCCAACATGTGTCCTAAATGTTTGCACTTAATGAATTTGGAAACTGTCATCTCTGCCTTCATATGACTAAAATATGTCTTACATTATGATAATGTTACTTGTTACAACTAAATAGTGTTTAAATGATTGTAATTTCTTTCTTCTGATAAAACTTCAGAGGAGCCATTGCCAAGAGGACTTTTTTAACAGGTGAATGATATGAAGGAAATGTATTAGATCTTTCTTCCTTGGGCCACCTTAGAACGATAACCATAAACTTTGCAACCAAGAAGATAGAAATTGTGACAGATTTATTTCTGTCTCAGTCTATTCAGCTGTAAACTCTTTCTAGGGCAGAGTCATGTCAGTTATATTTCTCTGCTTCCTATAACACCTAATGTATCACTGGGTACATAGTAAGGATTCAACAAATATTTATTGCATATTAGAATGGAGATAAAATAGTGGAGTTTTTAGAATAGCTTTAACTGTCTCCTCATTTACAAAGAGAAAAATTAAGTTCTTTGTCATTTTCCATTTCTGGTACATTTTATATACTAAAAAATAGTCTGAGTTACAATCAAGATAGCTCTAGGAAGTCCATACTTTGAACATTTTCCCTCTAGTTGAACCCAGAGCAATGAGAATTAGAACATAAAAAGAGAAAAATTCAACTGTAGTTGATCTCAAAAACAAGACAAATCTTTCTGTGGACAATAAATGGAATAGAAATGCAAATTATTATCAGATTGAAGGTACAAGACTTCTGGGCTTTGGATTCAAAAGCACAGGGGACTGCTGGTTGGCGCCTATGAATTGCACAGAATAAGTGTCAGCATAAATTAGGATGGAAATGGGCTAACTGCTTGAAACTTAGGGCCATGTTGGGGCTGTTCTGATTGTTAACATAAGTGAAAAATACTCCTATAGACTGATGCCTAGGACTTTAATTTATTAAATGTTGAGTGCTTAGGGATAGGGAAGACACAGGTATAACTTTCTGACAACCCTTTGTGATCTTATCTTCCCAGTATCATAGAGCAAGAGCCCTGTACTACCAATACATGATCTGGTTCTACTCTGGAGTCCATAAAAGCCTGTAAAAGCAAATAGAAATTTTCTGAATAAAGAGGGAGGAGATAGGGGTGTGTGTACAGGAAGAGAGTGAGAATTATGAAAGAGAGACTGCAATTCAAAATTTTAAAAGTCATGGAGATGATTAAATGATGCCTCCCTACACACAAAAAGAAATATTAATTCATTGTTGAATAAATAAAACTAAAAGAAAAATCTGAAAGAATTTTCAAAATAAATATACTCAGGATGTTCAAAGAAATAAATGAAGGAATGTTATCTTTAAATAAAAACTTCATTCATTTTCATCCTTTGTTTAAAAAAATGCATTAAAAGTTATAAATATACCTCTAAGTGTCTATCTGAAACCCACAAGTTTTGGTAGGTAGTAGTTTCAATGTCATTTGTTTGTCAATACTCTGTCATTTTCCAGTATTTTACTCTTTAAACTATGGGTGATAGAGGAATACAATTTTGAGTTTCCAAACATATAGCATTTTAAACTATTTTTGTAGCTAATTTCTACTGTCATATTTTTTTCAGAGAAAGTGTTTTCATATTAATTTTGGAACTGTCAGGAATTATTTTCAATCTAATAAGTCATCAATCTTAACAAATGTTCCCTGTGTGCTCAAAAAGAATTCATAGTCTGTCTTTGTTGGGTGAATGATTCTATAAATATCCATTAATTCAAGTCTGCTAATTTTATTGTTCAAATATCTTATGTCCTTATTAGTATTTGTCTCCTTGATCAATCAGCTTTAGGGCAAAAATGTATTAAAATATCCTACTTTAATTATGGGTTTATCAATTTCTCCTGAGAGTTCTACCTTTTTTTTTTTTTTTGGTAATTAGGTAAAATTCTGTAACATAAAACTAATCATTTTAAAGTACACAATTTAGCAGCATTTAGTACATCCAAATGTTATACAACTATCAGAACTGTCTGGTTCAAAACATTTTTATCATCCAGAAGGAAACCCTGTACTTATCAAGCAATCACTCTCCTCCCTCAAGTCCCTGGCAAGTGCTAGTCTGTTTTCTGAATCAGTTAATTTACATATTCTGGACATTTAATATAAATGGAATCATACAATATGTGGCCTTTTGTGCCTGGCTTCTTTCACTTAGCCTAAAGTTTTGGAGGTTAATTCACATTGTAATATGTATCAGTACTTCAATCACTTTTATGACTGAAAAATTGACCTATGTATGCATACAACACATTTAATTTTTCCATTCATCCACTAATGGATATTTGGGTTGTTTTCACCTTTTGGATATTGTGAATAATAATGCTATGTACATTCATGTACAGGTTTTTGTTTGAATACCTGTTTTCAAAATTCTTTTTTGTACACGTCTTAGAATGGAATTCTTGGGTCAGATGGTATCTCTATGTTTAAGTGGTAAATGTAACTGTCAAACTAATTTCCACACTGGCTAAATCATTTTACATTCCCATCAGCAATGCGTAAGAGTTTCATTTTCTTCACATCTTCAATACTTATTATCTTCCATTTTTCAGTTGTAGTCACTATAGTGGTGTAAAGTGGAATCTCACTGTAGTTTTGATTCGCATTTCTCTAATGTCTCATGATGTTAAGCAAATTTCCATGTGCTTATTGGACATTTGTATATCTTCCTTTGAGGAATGTCTATTCCAGTCCTTTGCCCATTCTGAAATTGGGGTTGTTTTCCTTTTTGTTCTTGAATTACAAAGAGTTTCTGCTGTATCCTGGATACTAGGCCCTTATCTGATAGATGAGTTGCAAATATTTTCTCCCATTCTATATGCTGTTTTTTCACCTTCTTGATAATATCCTTTGATGCACAAACATTTTTAATTTTGATGCAGTTCAAATTACCTACTTTTTTCTTTCATTGCTTGTGCTTTGGTGTTGCATCTAAAAATCCACTGCCAAATCTAAAGTTGTAAATATATATAAGGTTGATTGTTCCTTTTAATACAAATAGTGTCTCTTCTATTAATGCTTATTCCTTGCATTCTACTTTTTGTGATGTGCATGTTGCTTCATAAGCTTTATTTTAGTTACATTTACTAACTATATTTTTATCTGTGAATTAATATTCCCCCTTTATAAGAGATTTTGTTTCAGTATGTCATTTTAAGTGTATCGAGCTGAATGTCTGAAAATGTCTTTATTTTGCCTTCATGCTTGCATGTTAGTTTAGCTGAGTATGGAATTAATTTATGTTTTCCATTAGCTTTTTAAGGCTTCACTTAATAGTCTTCCTTCAGTCTTACTGCAATACTTCTAGGTACCAGTTCATCTTTAATTCTGATGCTTAGTACTTGAAGGACACTCATATTTTTCTTCATTCCTGGGAAAACTTTCACTATTATCTTTTTAAATACTGCTTTCCACTTTATTTTTCTTCCTGAACTTTTCTTAGACATATGTTGAGATCTCTCAATCTAGCCCACAAGTCTATTTTCATGTTTTTTCTCTGTCTTTTTGAACAGCATTTTGAGTGAATTCTTCAGTATTCACTTCCAAGTCACTGTATCACAGTTCATCCCATCTAATTAGATTTCACAACTGTACCAGACTACCACAATTCATCCCATCTAATTAGATTTCACAACTGTACCAGACTACCAGTTTTAACCACCAAATTAGATTTGTTTTACTTCAATGATTGTATTCTTAATTATCAAGATTTATATTTTTCTGGTTTGTACCTGAAACTAGCATGGTAATTCAACTACACTTCAATAAAAAATAAAATTAAAAAAGATTTTTCATTACCACCAATTTTAATTTCATTTATTTATTGTTAATTCTTTTTTTCTTTCATCTGATATGGCTATATGTTTCTCTTTGAGCAAGCAAACAATACATTCTATTATCTTATTCTGAATATTTAATAAAATTGATTTCATTAAATTATTTTGTGTGATTTGTGATTTCTTTTTATACACTCATTTTGAATGAGAGGTTATTTATGTCTTTTCCCTTTCCATATCTCTCTCTCTCGGTACACATCTCATGCGTACACATGCTGACCAGACCTTCAATGCAGAAACATTACTATAATCTTTTTTTAAAAATTCCTAGTCTTGTAGTGATATTGAAGATATTTCAAATTCCATAAATATATCATTGGCGAGCTTGGTTCACTTCCTGGGTCTTTATCCACTCCCTATTCCCACAGCTTCTTATAAAGTAGTATCCCCGGGTAGAATGTCAACAATAGACTTCTTAGCATCTCTTCCAGTGTAAGGGGCCCCACTTCAGCTTTTGGCTACAGGCAGTATCCATTCATCATCTGTAGAACTTAATTTTTTTTGATTATCCTGCAGGAGCCCAGCTCTCATAGGTCTGTGGATTCTGCCTCACTCTTTACTTTGTGTTTCTATTCTATTTCTGGTCATGAGGATATTTGTTTTACTATCAAGCACAACTATGTTTTTCATTTCAGTTTTTGCATTTTATCTGTGCTGTTTGAGGAAGAAAGGCTATGTCACAGAATAAGCTTGTGGAGCCTCTTTAACCAGATGTTCTTTATTTACTCTTCAACCTGTTTCCAGCTGATTTCCATCCCCATCATTTCACTGAAAATGACCTTATCAAGGAAGCTGAAGGCTTTTATGTTGCTCAAAGCAATATTTTTCTGTCTTCATCTTAACCTCTCAGCAGCATTCAACAAATTTTACCATTCTTTCCTTCTTATAACACTCTCCTATCTTAGTTTCCACCACGTACATGCCTGATTTTCTACTATCTCACTAGCTACTCTTGTATCTCTGTCTTAGCTCTTCCCTCTCTGACAGACCTCTATCGTGTTGGAATTCATTAAGACACAGTTCTGGGTTTTCTTCTCTTTCCTATCTACACTCTCTCTAGATGTTTTTGATAATTCACATATTACTAATTATATGGAGATTAGTTCATAAATGTATCACTTTAAGCCTAGACATTTCTTCTGGGTTCAAGACACTTACATAGAATACCTTACTTTAATGTCTCTTACCTGTCTCACAGATGCCTCAAAAAGGAGACGCTAACACTAAACTTTTGATTCTCCCCGGAACTTGTTCTTCTCCCAGGCTAACTCATCTCAGAAAACAATAGCAGTGCTCAATTACATTCTCAAATCAAAAAAAATTTGGAGTTATCTTTGTTTCTATCCTTTCCCTCACAGCCCACACACACACATGCACATATGTATCAACCACTAGAAAATCCTGGTGATACAACCTCCAAAATGTCTCTGAATCCATCTCTTTTTATCCATATCCACTGTCACACTTCAGCACAGGCTCATCTCTTTTCTGGCTTGCCATGATAGACTTCAAATTGGTCTCCCATTTCTATTCCTCTATTTCCACCAGCCCATAACAATCCATTATACATAAAGTAGCCAGAGTGATCTTTTTTATATAACAATGTAAATCTTAAATGGCTTTCAAATTCATTAAGAATAAAATTGAAACTCCTTACCTATGATACAGGGAAAAATGGGGTGCAAGAGGATGGCCGTGTCCCAGGTCTTGGTCAAGTCCCTGGGATGCACCCCACCAAGTGAGGGTCCTTGGCTTCACATAGGAGAGAATTCAAGAGCAAGCCATAGTTGAGTAAAAGTGGACTTATTCAGAGAGATGTACACTCCATAGACAGAGTGCAGGCCATCTCAGAAGGCAAGAGAAAGGCTTAGGAGATACACATTTCATAGGCAGAACATGGGCCATCTTACTCAGAAAGGAGAGCTGCAGACTCTGAGCATGGGGTTGGCTAGGAAAAATGAAATCAGCCCTGATGTGTGTGGGGATGTTAGTTTTTATGGACTCCATAATTTCATATGCTAATAAGTGGGAGGATTATTCCAACTACTTTGGGGAAGGGGCTGTGATTACGAGGAATTGGGCCACTGCCCACTTTTTGACATTTTGTGGTCAGCCTAAGAACCTGTCCTGGCACCTGTGGTGGTACCATTTAGCATGCTATTGTATTTCAATGAGCATATATTGAAGCTCAAGATCTACAGGGGTTGAATCTTCCACCATCTTGGAGTTAATTGCTGTGTCATTCTTTTATTGGCTGTGCCCTGCCCCCTTCCCTCCTGTCTCACCTACAAACCCCGAATGACTTTTTGCCCCTAAGTCTCCACTTTTACTTAGCATCACCTACTCCTTCATTCATTGTGTTCTAAATACAATGGCTTTTTTTAGTTCCTAAGAGAAAAGTACCCCAGGGCTTTTGTGCTTGCTCTACAATCTTCCTTCAAAAAACCTTAACAAGTTATTCTCAGGACTACTTCTTGTCATTCAGGTCACAGTTTACATGTCACTTCTACACAGAGACCCTTCATGACCATTTAAAATGATGCCCCCACATTATTCTCTAACATAAAGAGTCTGCTTCCTTCCTAGCACTTATTAAAGGTTGCTATTACTGAATTTGGATACTTATTTATTGAGACTATTACAAGCTTGTCCATATTGATCACTAGATCTAAACTATTTAACACATCCTCTAGTTTGAAAGCAAAATGATTAGTGACCTGTGACATATCACTCAGATGCAAAAGATAAGCCAATGGACAAGCACTGTGTGACTGTCCAAGCCTATGTTCATATTCTCAGAGGAGAAGAATTCCCAATTTCCTGGGAAGTCTTTCTTGAGAAGTCTCCCGGGAAACTGGGAGTACCTCCTTGCACACAGACCAAAAAGAATATCACCTTTACATTCCTGTTTTCAAGGACTATGTTCTACAGAGACTATTCTCATTAAAAATTTTCAAACCATTGAACATAGTATCTGCACTAACAAATTAGCATACTTGGCTATCATCATTACCTACTAAGTTTCATTTGGGAAAAATGCCCTTTGGCCTCAAGACTATGCTTATATAACTGCCTCTCTCTCTCTCTCTCTCTCTCACACACACCCCACAATTGACATCTCTAAGAACTAAACTCAAATTTTTCTTCTCCCTCTAATAGGTCCTAACAAAACCTTAATGGTACTTAACCTAGTCAGTGACTTCCCTACATTTTGATTACTGTGATTAAAGTATCTGGAACACATGGCTTGAAGGTTAGTATCAGTTTGTGAGATACCACAAAGGTCTACATATGGACACTTTGGGTTTAACTGTCCTTTGAATAACATTTCAATGGCAATTGAATGTTGCAGCTGTTTGTAATCAACTTAGTACTGAGATCTCTTGAGAATGTATGATATGCAACTGCTGCTGAATTTTGTATTCAAGTTGGTCTAAATCAGGTTGAATTCTTTTAAAACTAGTATGTTCTATAAGGGCAAAATATGAATGATAAGATTTATTCAAACTGCCTGTGATTTGGGAACAATATTATTCATGAATTCCTTCTCCCTCATCTTTCTGTTTGAAACAAGCTACTTAACACAAGTTTCCATGTAGCTAAAAAATGATGCCACTAATGTGCTATCTGTAGTGTGCTCAGTTTCCCAATTGAAGAGATGACTTAACTGAGTCCATACATTTTCTCAACTTGTCCTTTCTGTTGTCAAAAGCTAGCATTTCCCATATACACTGGGGGGAAAGAGACTAGGACAAATAAAAATCAAGAAAGGAGAGCTGTGACTGAGCCTCAATGTGACCAAGTCCTCCCTAGCTCATTGTAGATGGTATTTAAAGTGAGGGTTTCAGCCATTTTGGCGAGTTACCCAGATTTCCTGAGTCTCTCCCATGTATACATATTATCAAACTTTTGTGTGATTTTCTCCTATTAACTTGTCTTATGTCTATTTAATTCTTATACCAGCCAGAACTTAGAAGAATAGAGGAAAATTTCTTCCACTCCAACATTACCATTTAGAATATAAAGTATTGAAAGCTAAGAGAGGTAAAGTGACTTCTACAGCATCACATAGCTATGAGAGACAAGGACTGAACTCAAACTAGGACCTATTTGACTCCAAAGCTGGAGTTTTTTTTTTTTTTAATCACTATACTCTGTAACCTCCCTAAGCTTTCAGAGGATTAATGCATCCTTCTCAAAAACATAGACTAAAGTGAAAAGGGAGCAAATACAAGGAATTTACTTGGGAAACTATTATAATTGACCCTTGAACAACACAGAGATGAGAGGTGTCAACCCAATGCACAGTGAAAGATGTGCATATAACTTTACAGTTGGCTGGCCCTCTATATTCACAGTTCTGCATCCATGGATTTAAAAATGTGAATTGTTTAGTACTATAGTATTCATTGGAAAAAAACCCTGCATATACGTGGACCCACGCAGTTCTATAAGCTGAATAAGGAGTAGCATGAGAGTGAGACTCTCCTGATGGATTCTTATGGAACCCCTACAATTCACACATTTTACCTCTAGGAACCCCACCTAGTTCTCACAGTGAATATACTGAAGGGGTCCCTCCACTGGCTCTGGCTAGGGGTGGGGGAGAGTAATCATCCTGCAATACTCTGAGTGTTCTCCATAACAAAGGCCTGCTCTCTTAGGGAAAAGGCTATAAAAACCTTTTCCCAGTTGGCAGAAGAGCATTCCCAACTCTAGCTCCCTTTAGCTTTCCTGTCTCATCAAAGGGCAGTGTGGGGGGGAAGTTATATCACTGAAAAAAACACTTGTGAAGACACAACTGCCCACTAAAGCACTGAGAATGAATCAAAATAGTACAGAAAGTTGTCCCCCTCCCACACCTTACTACCACATCAACAGGGCTTAGAGGAAAATCTATAGCATTAAAAGATTATATTAGAAAACAAAATAATCTAAACTCAAAAGCCTGATTCTACCTTAGAAAAGTATGGAAAATAAGCAATTTAAACCCAAAGTACAAACATAAAATTTTAAAATTGGAGCAGAAATAAATGAAATTGAAAATAGGAAAATAAGGTGTGGAATCAAGATGGCAGAGTAGTAGGACCAAAAACTCACCTCTCCTCACAACTACAAAAAAACCACAACTGACTTCTGAACAGCCATCGAGAAAAAAGACTGGAGTCTATCAAAAAGGATCCGCTTCAACTGGAAACATTGAAGCAGAACCACAACAGGAAGGTAGGAGGGGTGCACTCACGATATAGTCGGGTGCCTCTGGGTGGGCAACCCACAAGCTGAAGAACAATTAAGTCACAGAGCTACTCTCACAGGAGTGAGACTTCTGAGCCCCACGTCCGGCTCCCAGCAGTGAGAGGAGGAGACCCCAGGACATCTGGTTTTGAAGGCCAGTGGGGCTTAACTTCAGGAACCCCACAGGACTGGGAGAGACAGAGACTTAACTCTCCTGGGAGGCGCATATGGGATCTCCAGTGCACCAGGACCAGGGGCAGAGACAGTGATTTCATAGGAACCTGGGCCAGACCTGCCTGCTGGTTTTGGAAGTTCTCCTCAGAAGTTAGGGGACTGCTACAGCTCACCCAGGAGACACAGAAGCTGGTGATGGACATTCTGGGAGTGTTCATCTACATGAGCTTCCCTGGAGGCTGACATCTTGATTGGATTAACAACACCAAGACCCAGCCCCACCCAACAGCCTTTAGGCTTAAGGGCTAGGAACCCTCAGGCCAAACAACATACTGGGTGGAAACACAGCCTTACCCATCAGAAGACTTTCTGAGCCACAAACACCTCTAGGCAGGGTCCTACCCCCCAGAGGTCCAGGCCAAGCTTCAACCAGCAGTGGGCAGACACCAAACCCTCCTGCCAGGAAACCTACATAAGCCTCTAGCCCAGCCTCATCTACCAGGGGGCAGGTACCAGAAATCAGAAAACAACAGCCCCAAGCCTGTGGAAGGAATCCACAAACACAGGCCAGACTCTGCACTGGGACCAGCTCGATCCTGCCCCTTGGGTGACAAGAGAAGAGTGTACTGCTGGGATGCATAGGACATCTCCCACAGAGGGCCACCTCATCAAGGTCGAGAATCATAACTAGCCCATCTAAAAACACAAAGAAAAAGACAAGTAAAATGAAGTGGCAGAGGAATATCCTCCAGGACAAGACACAAGATAAAATCATAGAAGAAATAAGTGATGAGAAAATAGGCAATTTACCTGAGAAAGAATTTAGAATGATGATGGTGAAGATGTTCAGAGAACTCAAGAGAAGTATAGATGCACAGAATGAAGTTTTCAGCAAAGAGCTGGAAAATACAAAGAATACCCGAAGTTGAAGAATAAAATTATTGAAATGAATAACACATTAGAAGGAACCAAGAATAGACTAAATGAGGCAGAAGAATGGATTCCTGAGATAGAAGACAGAATAGTGGAAATCACCACTGCAGAGCAGAAAAAAGAATGAAAACAAATGAGGATAATTTAAGAGAACTCTGGGACAATATGAAGTGCACCAATATTAGCATTATAGGGGTCCCAGAAAATTAAGAAAGGGAGAAAGGACCTGAGAAAATTTTTGAAGATACTAACTGAAAACTTCCCTAACTTGGGAAAGGAAACACTCACCCAAGTCCAGGAGGCTCAGAGTCCCACATAGGATCAACCCAAAGAGGAATACACCAAGACACATACCAATCAAATTCACAAAAATTAAGGATAAAGAGAGAATATTAAAATCAGCAAGACAAAAGCAATAAATAACATACAAGAGAACTCCCACAAGGTTAACAGCTGATTTTTCAGCAGAAACCCTTCAGGCCAGAAGGGAGTGGCACAATATATTTAAAGTGCTGAAAGGGAAAAACCTACAGTCAAGAATACTTTATCCAGAAAGGCTCTCATTTAGACTTGATGGAGAAATCAAAAGTTTCACAGATAAACAAAAGCTAAAAGAATTCAGCACCTCCAAACCAGCTTTACAAGAAATATTAAAGGAACTTCTCTAGTCATCAAAGCACAAGTAAAGAGAACAAAAAGAAGAGAGAGAGAAAAACAAAAAAACTACAAAAACAAACAAAACAATTAACAAAATGGCAGTAAGAACACACCTATCAATAATTACCTTAAATGTAAATGGATTAAATACTCCAAACAAAAGACATAGACTGGCTGAATAGATACAAAAACAAGACCTATATATATACTGTCTACAAGAGACCCACTTCAGAGCTAGAGACACATGCAGGTTGAAAGTAAGGGGAAGGAAAAAGATATTCCACGCAAATGGAAACCAGAAGAAAGCTGGAGTAGCAATACTTATATCAGACAAAATAGATTTTAAAATAAAGAGTGTTACAAGAGACAAAAAAGGGCACTACATAATGCTTAAGGGATCAATCCAAGAAGAGTATATAACAATTGTAAATACATATGCACTCAACGTAGGAGCACCTCAATATATATTACTTTTAACAGACATAAAAGGAGAAATTAAAAATAACACAATAATAGTGGGGGACCTTAACACCACACTTACACCAATGGACAGATCATCCAGACAGAAAATCAATAAGGAAATACAGGTCCTAAATAACACATTAGACCAGATGGACCTAACTGATATCTATAGAGCATTCCACCCAAAAACAACAGAATAGACATTCTTCTCAGGTGCACATGGAACATTCTCCAGAATAGATGACATGCTGGCCCACAAAGCTAGCCTCAGAAAATTTAAGAAAATTGAAACTGGACCAAGCATCTTTTCAGATCACAATGCTATTAGGTTAGTAATCACTACAAGAAAAAAGCTGCAAAAACTACAAACACGTGGAGGCTAAACAATATGCTACTACACAACCAGTGGATCATGGAAGAAATCAAAGAGGAAATCAAAAAATATTTTGAGACAAATGAAAACAAAAACACAACAATCCAAAATCTCTAGAACACAGCAAAAGCAGTTCTCAGAGGGAAGTTTATAGTGACACAAGCATACCTACCTCAGGAAACAAGAAAAATCTCAAGTAAACAACCTAATCTCACACCTAAAGCAGCTGGAGAAAGAAGAACAAACAAAACCCAAAATTAGTAGAAGAAAAGAAATCATAAAGATTAGAGCAGAAATAAATGAAATAGAGATGTAAAAAACAATAGAAAAGATCAATGAAATGAAAAGCTGGTTCTTTGAAAAGATAAACAAAATTGATAAACCTTTAGTCAGACTCATCAAGAAAAAAAGAGAGAGGGCCCAAATTAACAAAATCAGAAATGAAAAAGGAGAAGTTACAACTGACACCACAGAAGTACAAGGAATCATAAGAGGATACTATGAGCAACTATATGCTAACAAAAATGAAAAGCAGAAGAAATGGACAATTTCTTAGAAAGGTACAATCTGCCAAGACTAAACCAGGAAGAAATAGACAATATGAATAGACCAATTACCAGCACTGAAATTGAATCAGTAATTAAAAACCTCCCAACAAACAAAAGTCCAGGACCAGATGGCTTCACAGGGGAATTCTACCAAACATTTAGAGAAGAGTTAACACCTATCCTTCTGAAACCATTCCAAAAAATTTCAGAGGAAGGAACACTCCCAAACTCATTCTATGAGGCCATCATCACCCTTATACCAAAACCAAACAAGGATATCACAAAAAAAAAAAAAAAAAGAAAATTATAGGCCAATATCACTTATGAATATAGATCCAAAAATCCTCAACAAAATACTAGAAAATCGACTCCAACAATGCATTAAAAGGATCACACACCATAATCTAGTTGGATTTATCCCAGGGATTCAGGGATTTTTCAATATATGCAAATCAATCAATGTGATACACCACACTAACAAATTGAAGAATAAAAACCATATGATACTCTCAATAGATGCAGAAAAAGCTTTTGATAAAATTCAACACCCGTTTATGATCAAAACCAAAACTCTCCAGAAAATGGGCATAGATGGAATATACCTCAACATAAAGGCCATATATGACAAACCTACAGCTAACATCATACTTAATGGGGAAAAGCTGAAAGCATTCCCTGTAAGATCATGAACAAGACAAGGATGTCCACTCTTGCCACTTTTATTCAACATAGTTTTGGCAGTCTTAGCCATAGCAATCAGAGAAGAAAAAGAAATAAAAGGAATCCAAATTGGAAATGAAGAAGTAAAACTGTCACTGTTTGCAAATGACATGATATTATACATGGAAAACCCTAAAGAAGCAACCAGAAAACTACTAGAACTCATCAATGAATATGGTAAAGTTGCAGGATACAAAATTAATATACAGAAATCAGTTGCATTTCTATACACTAACAATGAAATAGCAGAAAGGGAAATTAAGGAAATGATACCATTTACCATCATGCCAAAAAGAATAAAATACCTGGGAACACACCTAACCAGGAAGGCAAAAGACCTGTATGCTGAAAACTATGACACTGATGAAGGAAACTGAAGATGACATAAACAAATGGAAAGATATACCGTGTTCTTGGATTGGAAGAACAAATATTGTTAAAATGACCATACTGCCCTAGGCAATTTACAGATTCAATGCAATCCCTATCAAGTTACCAATGACATTCTTCACAGAGCTGGAACAAAAAATGTTAAAATTTGTATGTAAACACAAAAGACCTTGAATACCCAAAACAATCTTGAAAAAGAAGAATGGAGCTGGGGGAATCATGCTCCCTGACTTCAGACTATACTACAAAGCTACAGTAATCAAATCAGTATGGTACTGGCACAAAAACAGACACACAGATCAATGGAACAGTATAGAAAGTCCAAAAATAAACCCACGCACATATGGTTAATTAATCTATGACAAAGGAGGCAAGAATATACAATGGAGAAAAGACAGTCTCTTCAATAAGTGGTGCTGGGAAAATTGGACAGCTATCTGTAAAAGACTGAAATTAGAACATTCTCTAACACCATGTACAAAAATAAATTCAGAATGGATTAAAGACCTAAATGTAAGACCAGATACTATAAAACTCCTAGAGGAAAACATAGGCAGAACACTAGCAGACATACATTACAGCAATATATTTTTTGAACCAGCTCCTGAAGTATTGAAATTAAAAGCAAAATAAACAATGGGATCTAATTAAACTTAAAAGCTTTTGCAGAGCTAAGGATACCATCAACAAAATGAAAAGACAACTTACAGAATGGGAGAAAATATTTGCAAATGATGTGACTGACAAGAAACTAATTTCCAGAATATACAAACAGCTCATATACCTTAGTATGAAAGAAACAAACAACCCAATCCAAAAATGGGCAGAAGACCTAAACAAGCAATTCTCCAATGAAGACATACAAATGGCCCATAGGCATATGAAAAAATGCTCAGCGTTGATAATTGTCAGAGAAATACAAACCAAAACTACAATGAGATATCACTTCACACCAGCCAGAATGGCCATCATTGACAAGTCTACAAATGATAGATGCTGGAGAGGGTGTGGAGAAAAGGGAACCCTCCTACACTGTTGGTGGGAGTGTAGATTGGAGCAGCCACTATGGAGGACAGTATGGAGGTTCCTTAAAAAACTGAAAATAGACTTACCATGTGATCCAACAATCCCACTCCTGGGCATATATCCAGAGAAAAATAAAATTATAAAAGACACATGCACCCTAATGTTCACAGCAGCATTATTTACAATAGCAAGACATGGAAACAACCCAAATGTCCATCAACAGATGACTGTATAAAGATGTGGTATAATGGAACACTACTCAGCCATAAAAAAGAATAAAATGCCATTTGCAGCAATATGGATGGACCTGAATACTGTCATTCAAAGTGAAGTGGGCTGGAAAGAGAAAGAAAAATGCCATATGACATCATTTATATGAAGAATCTAAAAAATAATAACAATAATAATAAGGACACAAATAATAACAATAATAATAATCTAAAAAATAATAATGTTATTATAACTTAGATGATTGATTTCTTGAATATGTGTAAGCACATTTGACTGTCCTTTATGATTGGATTACCACATTCTGTTGATTCTTATTTTGTAGTTGGCTTTATTTCTTTGATAACTATGTAAGTTTAAAAAGCTAAAGATCTAATCTGTTAGAAACAATAATTAGTACATATATGAAAACTAAAAAAAGTGCAGTATACTGTTTAATATGTATTTACATGCAATATAATGTGTATGTGCAGTTGAACTGTAATAATTCTACATAATAAAACTGGAAAAAAGAAAATAGGAATACAAAAAAAGAATGAAACAAAAATTTAAATATATCAATAAAATTGATAAAATTCTAGACATGCTAACCAAGAATAAAAAGAAATAGATATAATTACCAGTTTAAATGATGAATGAGAGGTGGTCACTACTGATCCCATGGACATTAAAAGGATAGTGAAGAAATACTATGAATGACTCTATGACCATAAATTTGATCATTTACCTGAAATGGGTGAATTCCTTAAAAATATCAAGTATCACCCACACACCTACAATTAATCTATGCAAGGGAGGCAAGAATATACAATGGAGAAAAGACAGGCTCTTCAATAAGTGGTGTAAGAGAAGCTGGAAAACTACATGTAAACTAATGAAATTAAACAATCCCTCATACCATATACAAAAATAAACTCAAAGTGGTTTAAACACCTAAATATAAGACATGAAACCATAAAACTCCTAGAAGAGAACACAGGCAAAACATTCTCTGACATATATTATAGCAAGATTTTCTTAGATCAGTCTCCCAAGGCAAAATGAATTAAAGCAAAAATGAACAAATGGGACCTCATCAAATTTAAATGTTTTTGCAAGCAAAGGAAACCGTCAACAAACAAAAGAAACACAATCTATGGAATAGGAGAAAACATTTGCTAATGATGCGATTGACCAGGGTTTAATATCCAAAATATACAAACAGCTCATACAACTCAATAGTGAAAAAACAAACAACCCAATCAAAAAATTGGCAGAAGACCTGTATAGACTTCTCTAAAGAAGACATACAGATGATCAATAGGCACATGAAAAGATGGTCAACATCACTAATTGTTAGAAAAATGCAAATCAAAACCACAATGAGGTATCACCACGCATTGGTCAGAATAACTATCATCAAAAAGTCTACAAATAATAAATACTGGAAAGGGTGTGGAGAAAAGGGAACTCTGCTACACTGTTGGTGGCAATGTAAACTGGTGCAGCCACTATGGAAAACAGTTTGGAGGTTCCTTAAAAATCTAAAAATAGAGCTACCATATGATCCAGCAATCCCACTCCTGGGTCTACATCTGGAGAAAACAAAAACCCTAATTCAAAAAGATACATGCACACCAATGTTCATAGCAGGACTATTTACAATAGCGAAAACATGGAAACAACCCAAGTGCCCATCAACAGATGATTGGCTTAAGAAGATGTAGTATATAAATATATATACAATTAAGTATTACTCAGTCATAAAAAAGAGTAAAATATTGCCATTTGCAGCAACATGGATGGACCTAGAGAATATTATACTTAGTGAAGTAAGTCAGAGTAAAACAAATATTATATGATATCACTTGTATGTGGAATCTAAAAAAATTATACAAATGAATCTATGTACAAAACAGAAATAGACTCACAGACACAGAAAATAAACTTATGGTTACCAAAAGGGAAAGGGAGTAGGGGATGGATAAATTAGGAGCATAGGATTAACAAATACAAACTACTATACATAAAATAGATAAGCAACAAAGATTTACTGTATAGCACAGGGAAATATATTTAATATAACAACCTATAATGGAGAATAATCTGAGTGTGTGTGTGTGTATGTGTGTGTATATATAAATACATGTATCTGAATCACTTTGCTGTACACCTGAAACTAACACAATATTGTAAATCAAGTATACTTCAATTTTAAAAAGACACAATGTATCAAAACTCATATAAGGAGAAATATATCTGCAAAACTTGTATCTATTAGGGAAACTGAATCAATACTTACTAACTTCTCACAAGAGAAAATAGCAGGCCCAGACAGCTTCACTGGTGATAACTACTGAAATTGAACAGGACCCTGCACTGCCCTCCTGGGTACAAAAGCCCTTTGTATTCCCCATTTCTTGTTTGTAGAAAAAGGCTTTAATCTCCTAGGCTTTCCCTGAGTTTCAAAGAGAAGACTCAATCAGTTGCTAACTGAGGAAGTGAGGGAATGCAGAAACAAAGGAAAAGTAGTTAAGCAAGAAAAGTAATGATAGCTTAAACGAGAGACAGGGATAAAAACAGAGTCCTAGTTCCTCCTCACGGGATATACATAACAATTTGACACATATCTTTGAGTTTTCATGCAGAAACAAAGACCCCTGCCCAGGTGGAGGATGGTGACTACATGCTGACCACAAGTATGTAGATCTCAGACCAGTTGGAACGAGAAGGTTGATGATTAAGATTCCTGAAACACCACCCTGTTACCTCACAAACAACCAATCAGGAGAATGTCATGCACCCTGCAGCCCTCACCAAAAATGTTGCCTTTAAAAACCCTTCCCTGAAAGCCATTGGGGAGTTTGGGTTTTTGAGCATGAGCTTCCCATTCTCCTTACTTGGTCCCTTGCAAATAAATGCTGTACCTTCCTTCATCACAACCCATTGTCAGTAGATTGGCTTTGCTGTGTGCTGGGTGAATGGACCCAAGTTTGGTACAGTAACACCACCAAATAAGAAGGAAATAATATGAATTCTTCATAATACTTTATAGAAGACAGAAGCAATGAGAGCATTTCATAATTCATTCTATGAAGGCAGAATTACTTTACTACCAAAACCAGACTAAACACATTATAAGAAAGGAAAACTACAGGCCAACATCTCCTATGATCAGAGATACAAAAATCCTCAGCAAAATATTAGCCAATCAAATCCAATAATAAATAAAAATAATTATATACCATGACCAAGTGGGATGTATCTCAGGTAAGACCAAAAGAAAAAGAAAGTGTACATAAACACTATACACAAACACTGTATTCTAGTTGCTAAAGTTATTTCCCATGGGAGTACAGGCTAACAATTCTGATACTAATATTTATGCACTAGGATCAGTTCAGTAAGTAGGTGGTGAAGGATGGAAACTAAATTTCTCACTGTTGCAGTGGTAAGCTGCAGATAAGCTAGGGGAGACTAGTATGATCTGTGTGATAATGAATTAGAGTTGGTGCCATAGGTATAAACTCATGTTTAGCTTAGTATAACTACAGATGAATAGATAAATGGTATGGATAAATGATGTATAAGTGTGTACTAGTAAACATACATATATTTTCTAGTTTCTGTCCACTACAAGTGACTAGTAGCAAGGAGCATACCTTGCATCCAGATCTTGGTTCTGATGCCATTCTACAATTAAAGGAAGCAGGGGTACTTGGAGAAATGACTGATTCTAGGACTAGGGCAGAGGATAACAGGTGAGTGTGGAAAAGTGCACCAGAAAGAAAGGAAATGCTAAAATTAACTTCTTTTTAATGGTATCCTAGGAATAATGTAATTAGGAAAGGAAGCCATTTTTCAAAAATCCAAAATTTCAGTCCAATTTGGATTATTCACTATTCTGAGTTATCCACATCACTCTTCCCTATCACTAATAGAGGGTATCAAACATGTGGCTATACCTTAAGTTCCAAGTACTCCTTCCAGGCTGTGGACTAGAGACCTGAGCAGCAAGTGCTCTTATCAGAAAAGGACTTTTTGAACTACTGCTTTCTCCAGCCTCACAGGTTTTAATTCCAGCCTAACAGCTGCACTGCAGTCCATGAAATATTTACATTGTTTCCTGCTAAATTATATACATTATTTACCATATCATCTATTAAATATTTACCACCTTTCCAAATATGCCATGTATTACACTCCACTGCTCCTTTTTAGCTTTAAAATAGAAAAGGCCAAGTTCTGCAGAAACCCGGAGAAAGTGACTATGACAAAGAAGAAAGCAGAGGAGGAAAAATGTAAAGATAAGCAGAAGGCAGCTGTATGAAAAAGGGCTCTGTGTTATATAGTCACTATTTTCTCAATTTTCCCTTCCTCTAGCTCTGATATTCATTTCTCTCACTTAGAGAAGATGCTTATTTTTCTAATAATTTTATATATATAAACAATCTAATAGAAACTATTCTGGAAGTAAGCAATATTATCCTCAGAAGTCATGCTCTAGGGTGGACAGATTATGTAAAATTGTCTGTTAAGACTTATGGTGATATCAGGAGTCAAGACACCAGCCCATCTTATTCAGAACTCTTCCCTCTGGGAAATAGTGACATATATTCAACTCTCCCTAAGCAATGTGATGTTTCACTCTCTTGAAAACAGGAAAAAATAAAACAATAGGAGAATATATATATATACACACACATATAAAATCTTGTGATCAGCAAAAGGTACCAAACTATGAAACCCTTTGATGCTCTGAGTAGTATTTAAAAAAAGAACTAATTGGTTCCTACTTGAAACTCTAACTTGTTTATTGTTCTTTAAATTGTTCATTGTCCCCAAAGTAGGCATCTTGGAGATTGCTAATTATCTACCAATTAATTATGCATTCTCCTCTTCCATTGAAATGAACATAACCTTGATTTTTAGAGTGACACACTGATACCCACTTACAAGACTATTTCCCAGCCTTTCTTGCACTTGAAGGTGGCATATGACTAAGTTCTGACCAATGAAAGACAAATGGAAGTGTTACGTGGGACTTTCAGAGGTCTCTTTATAAGAGATGGGGCACATGGCTCTCCTCCTTTCTTCCTCCGTGCTGCTGCTTGAAACCTCAAGATGATGACCAGAACACCAGTAGCCATCTTGAACCATAATGATGAAGGCCATACCATAGGAATCAAACATCAAATAGCTGGACAAGTCTGGGTCTTTGATAACCGTGGAGCTGCTATACCAACCCTTAACTGCCAACCTCAGCCCTTTTCTTTGTCATAGTTAAGCCACTCTGTTTTAGGTTTCTACTATATGCTGCCAGACTTAATCCATACTAATATAGCTAGGTTAATGCACTATTCTCTCTCTCAACCATTTCATCCTACAGGCATTGGGTACATTTATGCATGGCTATTTGCTGTCAAAACTTGTTCTGAGAGCAATGACTCATATCTTAGTGGTACAAATACGACTCTGTGCATTATTTCAGTCATAGTTAGCTGTCCACTCTGCATGAAAGATTGTCTTTGTTCCTGCTCATCTGAAGTCAGAGTATAGCCTTCTACAGTAATTACAAACACCCTAAATTGTTTTTCCTGAAATTTAGATTGGACTGGCTTAAAATGTGTTAGTGCTGCTAATATGCTGAAACGTATTACTGATGTCCACATCCTTGGAGCTGTCAAGGCTTTGCTGGTTAATCTTCATTTGTTGGATTGAGTAGTTATTTGCAATTGCTGTGTGGATACAAATGCGTCAACATATTTGACTTATATAGAACAATTAAATTCCTAAAGTCTCATTTGTTTCACATACAAAGTTTTTTGAAAATTTCCTTAAACTGCACTTCAGGTCAACAAACATTTCTTGAATGCCTATCATATTTTAGGAAGTAAAAAGCATGCTGATTTGAGATTCAACAAGTCCAAAGCTCATAAACATAATTTCTAGAGGGAGAATACAGACAGTTTTAGGGAAAGCATTTGAATTAAAATTTTCCTTAAATGAATGGGTCCTATAATTGCATTCTTGCCTTAAATGGGGTAATCTATGGCATTAATACCTCTTTTAAAATCTAGATTTTCCATTTTGCTTTGCTGAAACACACTGAATCACCTCATACTGCAGCTGGGATTTTCTGAAATCTCTACTCTCTAACATTAATCTCCAAAGTGCTTTGCAGGTGTTTTTATAGGAAGGCTATTCTTTAAAATTGTCCTGAATAGATCATAAAAGCTTTTGATTAAAGCTGATGGTTTTATAAACTCTTTAGAAGACTACATTTCTATACCAGCAACTTCTCCAGAAAAATTAGGTGAATGGCATTGACCTTGACTGTTTCAATATTTAAGGCAAAAAGGTCTATTTTATGTCATAAACAAACTAGGTGATTGCCTGAGTTCTCCTCTCTACAAGGCTGGACAGAGCAAAAATGTTCTCAAGGATGTATTTGCAAGTGGTATACTGTTCTGTAGTTAACCAAATGCTGTAATATGAAACAGACATGGATTTGCAAGAATATTAGCAATGGATGGCATTTTTTTTAGGTTTTTAAGCCAACACAATCTTATTTGGTTTTGTTTAGCCTAATTTCTCTCTTTAGACTGTGTAAGTCAGCTCTGTGCCCTCTTCAATGTGGAGCTGATCTCTATGTTTTTGCAATCTGCTAATATACAGACTGGATAGTTTCTGGGCTCCCCAGGGACTCCTTGGGACTGGGGACTAGCTGTCAAATCACTGCATGAGGATGGTAGGGATTACAAGCCTACCTTATGTATGTGAGCACTATTCTATTCTGGAACCCTTGATTATGTAAGACGATAAGCTAATTGTTAGAAATAAGGAACTTTGAACCAACTCTAAAGCCCAACTCAGTATGAACCATACAGATGATCTGCTATATTCCCAGCCTTAACTCTGTTTTTGAAACTTCATTAAAAGAAAAAAACAACAAACTGTGAATTAGTTTATTTTAAACACGATGAAAGTGTTTAAATTAGAGCAAAAGCGTGTATATTATTGATGTTCCCTGAACCAAAATAAGACTGAATTATCTATGGATTTCCTAAAGTGAGCTGCCATTTCATGTGATTCAAGTTTCTAATTGTGAGAGGATTTAAAAATAAATTTAGGCAATTATTCATACTTCAAGAGGTATTTACCAAAAAGGGTCCCAAAAATTCAATGTCTAAAATGCACCTGAATGGTGATACTCTTAAGATAAATAACCTGTTCCTTTTTATACCCCTAGCTGTTGTATCTCTGCAGTTCCTCTTCTCTGCACCAGTGTACTTTCAATTGAACCCATTTACAGTGTTTTTGAGAGGATCATAGGAGAAAGAGCTGAGATCCAAGGCTTTAATGGAGATTTTGTCCAGATTGACTTTTTACTGATGTTTTCATGCTTCAGATTGGAAAAGAGGGAAATCAAAGGACAACTCTTTCCATAACACTATTTTTCTTCTATTCTATCCCATCTAGAAATCCTCTCAGTTCACTAAATTTAGGCAATTTGAAAGCTATTTCCTAAATTGGCATTTAGAGTTAAGTATTTATATGCAAAAGAATTTTTAAAAGGAGAGAGACTATATATAGAATAGGAACAAAATTAAATAAAATCCAAATTTTATCAGTTCATCCATTAGGAATAAACTGATTTTAGAAAAAAATGAAATCAAATGATATTTAAAAGTATAAGAACAGTTCAGTTTCACCAAAGAAATAAATCTCTGGCAGTCAACCGATTCCACGGGCTTCCTTAGGGGCTAAGTTCTTTCTGCACATCAGTGAAAGAATCAGTATTTGAGACACGAAGTAACTTTTTGGCAGACATTGAAAAAGGTACCAAATGGTCTCTGTCTTTGCTGTGATCAACTGTGAAATGAAAACCTACCACTTAAATCACTTCTACTGCAACCTAATTCGTTCTCCCTGAATACAGCTCAGAATAAGTCTCAGTGCCCTCTGGCCCATTGAATTTTTTCTTAAAATAAAGCCAACAATGTGAAGTTTTTATGGTTGGAATATCTTCCCAATCAGCAAGTATACTTGATATTTCAACTGTAGTCTGAAATTTAGTATACCAGTGAGTTGTCTGGTCTGAACAGTGCCAACTTCATTTAAATTACAGTTCTACCACTAATGATCTATGTGGTCTTGGTCAAGTCATTTCTCCTTTATGGCCTGTGTTTTTATCACCTGTAAATGAAAAAATCAATTCTAAGTGTCCCTTCCAGCTTTAAGGGTCTGTGAGCCCAACTATTTTTTACTACATAAAATCTGGTAGGATTTAGATTTGGATTTAAAATGTCTGTCCCTCCTTCCCCCAACCAACTTTCTAATATCAATCACAATTTTGCAAAAAGAATTTAGCTATTTATCTGTAAGGAAGGGCCATCTCCACATATCCAAGGAGTAGGTAGCTGCCTTCATAGAGAAAGATGCCCTTAGATGATACTAAGGCCCTCTATAGTAGAGTAAACCTCCAAAACACCTCATATTTCCATTTCTTTGTCTTATGCTAATTTTGCCTTAATGCCACCTAATTCTTAGGGATAGCGCTGAAAATTATGAGATCCCTTACTGAAAGCAAGCACAGCTTCAATTTGGGCTTATAACCATGATGAAGGAGTATACTTGGTTATTGCATAAAATTATGGACTGTATGGAAGAACAATGGTCATAAAAGGTGAAAAGTCTACTGGGGAAGGTGAATGTGGTCATTGGACTAGGATACATTACATATACTTCTGCAAACTACTTTTGGGATGAGACAATAGGGAATTCCAGCAGTCTGCGGAAATGCAGGTGGGGGTGCTTAGGTTGATTGAACAAACATAACTGATAAAATGTAACTCAAAATCACTGAAGTATCAAAATCTTGACTAAAAACACCATTACTTCTTTAAACTAAGACTTTTACTCAGTTTGTTGATGTATATAGATATAGATATAATATAGATATATTCTATATTGGCTTCAGATAATCAAATCATTTGTTTTACATCGATATTTGTGGTAAAGTGTGATTCAATTAACAGAAATTCATTTAATGCAGCCCTCATTACTAGAGCACCTCTATTCTGTCTAAAGTAGATAAGTTTATGTCAAAGAAACGTCCCAGGAGTTCAACTGCATTTTAAGAGTATGTAGTTTCTTTGTGCGAAAGTTACTGGTGTCTGTCATTTCTTACTAAGACTATTTTTAGGACCCTATTGTTACTAAGACTTATTAGTCCTCTTACTAGGACTAATATGCCTCATGTCTTACTAGGACTCTATTTGTTTCCCAATATAACATAAAGATATTTAATATTTCCTTGTACTTTTTTGTCTATGTTCCCTTAGTGTTTGCTGTGCTAGGTTACCCAACTCGGTAGGAATAAGAGTTGATTTCAACTGACAGACACTGACAAAAATTATTAATTCTTCATGAGAAGCCAAAGTTAGGCAAATATGTACCAACTGTTCTATAGCTTTGCAAACAGAAAAACAATTGACCAAATCAAAGAGTGCATAGTGCTATGGGGGCAACATAAACCCACTCAATGATCCAAAATGTGGTTTTTCCCATCCATCCTCATTTCCTCTTGGCTTCAGTGCCAGATGTTTTAGAATTTCAAGCATCTTGACATCCTCCAAATAGCTACATGAGTAATTAAGGCATATTTTCGCCTATGTGTGTGTGCGCATGCATGCATGCATGTGTGTCTTGGAATCCCTACATTCAAGTCTGAGAATACAAAATCTGAAAGCAGTAGAAAAGGGTTTTGTTTGAAGTCGGGCAAAGCTGAGTTTGAATTTATCTATCAGTCTTCATCTGTGTGACCTCAATTAGATTACCAAATGTGGAGCCTCAGTTTTTTCACTTATAAAAGGGAGATAATAATAGTCCCAATTTCATAGGGCTGTCTGAGAATGAAAATTAATGTAAAGCACCTAGCACAGTGCCTTCAACCAAAGAAAGCAAACTGTAAATAGTTATTATGATATAAAAGACCTTTGAAGTTTTAGAAGGTTTTAGAAAGACTCCACCAATGAGGAGAAAATAAAAACAAATAGCATTTTCCTTATGGACTCAATATGTACTTCAATTTACATTACTGGTGCATATTAATGGGGAAAGCTATTGTAGTACTCAAGAACATGGTCTCTGAAATCCTGGCTCTTTCAGTTGGTAAATTTGAACAAGTTATCTAACATCTCTGAGCTCTCAGATTTTTGCCTAAAATAATAGTGATTATAATAGTTCCTGCCTTACTGGGTTGTGAACACTAAATAAGGACTAAATTCATATTAAGCCATTCTGAAGAGTGCATAATATATAGTAAGCATGCAATAAATGGCAGCTATTGTCATTATTGTCAGGGCATTCCTCAACAAATTAAATAATAATGGTAGAAGGAACTTTAGAGATTACCTGGTCCATGCATTGAAAACCATTCCTTTATATATGGGGTGAATTAGCCCAAAGAAGGGAAGTGACCAGACCAAGATCAATCATTTAATTAGTGGCAGAATGGAACAGTACTAATTATTTTCACTCTATTGGAGATGCTTGTAGAAAGATTTTCCAAGCAGACTTCATGGGTTGCTATGCTCATAAACTTAGTTCCTACACCAATACTTGGGAATGTTTTAAATGTTATATCATCTTTATTATTCCCTGTCATGAGAGGTAAAATTATGCCATGTTCTCCTTCCTATAAGTCAGCTAAATGTTCCTATTTTCAGGTGGATGCTCTGGTCAGAGGCCATTTCTAAAACTTTCAACCTCACAAATGTGATCATTGGTTTTATCTTTCTCATTCTCCTACCCCTGCCTATAACATCTCCAACAAACAACTCTGTTTATGGAGACATAGCATTTATTATCAAATCTCATATAAAACTTCTTTTGGTGTATCTCACCCTCTCCTTCTCTAATAGTTTCCTTTATTTTTTTTAATTCAAGTTAAAAATTTGTGACCATAAAAGCCATCTTCATTCATTCTTTAAAGAGTAGGCTTCAGAAGTGATTTGACCAGTTCCCAAAGTTGCAACTTGGAATTGTTTATGTTTAATTTGTGGTTATTTAAAAAACAAAAGTCAGAATCAATAGACACATAGATCCCAAAACAGAATTTAAATGGAGAAACAACAGACGTTCCTCTTAAAATCTTAGAGTTGGAAGAATTCTTATAAATCATTAGTTCAACCTATTACTCAGTAAATAATACTTCTTCACCTTCCTCATATAACAGTCACTGAGCTTCATATATTAAAAATCATCGCAGCAGAGATCAGTCAAGATGGCAGAGTAGGAGGACATGGAACTCACCTTGCCTTCCAAACACATCCAAAACATATCTAAAAGTGGAAACCAAACTGGAAGCTGAAAACTAAACTGAAAACTAACTGGAAACTGGCAGAAAGAATCCTGTACAACAAAGGCTGTAAGAAAGATCCACACCTAATCAGGTAGGAAGGGAAGAAAAGTGCTAAGGTTGGGATGTGTGTCCCTGGGAGGGGACTCAAGGAAAAGGGAGAACACAAGAGTAGAGACTTGCCCTGGGGAGTGAGTGGTGAGAGCCACAGATTGGGTGCCACAGTCCTGAGATCCTACACAGGGGAGATGAGTCCACTGGGACTAAAGCTGTGGGAAGTCTGGACGCAGCTCACTAGGAGCACGTGCATGCTAGTTTGCCCCCGAGGCAGGGTGGACAGAGATCTGCTCTAGTAGCTGCCAGGTTCCTTGCAACCGCCTCAACCAAACCAAGTGAACACTCCAGCTCTTGCCTACACTACGTCACAGTGCAGCACTGGGTCTAGGGCTGCCATGACCAGGGAGAACACTTGACCACGGGACACAGAGGTAACACAGTCCTGGGGCAGAACCAGACTGGGGCAGTGGTGGCCACTTTTGGCACTTACTCAAGCAGCACCTCAGGAGCAGCCCAGAACTCTGACAGCAGCTACTTCACCACAGTTCACACCTGACATACACTGAGAGTCCACACAGGCCCCACCTGCCCTGTGGTGTGGCTCCTCAACAGGGCAGGGGCAGTAGAGGCTGGGGACAGTGATCAGCTGGGAGGGACAAAGGGGCTTATATCGAGGCTGCATCTGAGTGGAATAAGGGAAACAATTGCTGGCGCCTACACAAGTAGTACATCAAAGTGTGTTCAACAGGAACCAAGAGCACACATGGGTCCCCCTTGCTTCAGATCTCCCCCTCTCTGGGGCAAGGGTCCTAGTGTAGAGAGAAGGGAAAACACACTTATAGGGAACAGAGCCAGCTCAAGTCAGACTCTCAGGGCTTCTGCTCCAGCAACTTGGGATAAAACTCAGCCCCCAACTGGGTGGTGACAGCAACTGAAGGGAGGACAAGTCCCACCTCACACCTGGCAGCAGCTCTACCTGCTCCATTTACAGCCCCACACACTGCCAAGGTGATAGCTGCCAGCACACCCTGAGAAAAGACATGACTTGTATCCAGGTCAAATCTAGCTCCCCCACTAAAGGCACTGGGCACATGCAGTCTGTATAGGAATGTCCCCACATGACAGCAACCCTTCAAGACTTCACTAGGTAACTGTTTCACCAAAATTCATAGAGACAGAGAAAGCTAAGCAAAGTGAAAGGGCAGAATAATTGGTCTCAAATGAAAAAGCAAGAGAAAACCTCTGAATAAATAAATAATAAAACAAATAATTTACCAGACAAAATAGTCAAAGCATTGGTAAAAAGAATGTTAACAGAATTAAAGAGAAGAACAGATGAACATACTGAGAATTTTTACAGGAAACTGGAATATAAAAAAGATCCAATCAGAAATGAAGACTTCAATAACTAAAATAAAAAACAGAGTAGAAGGAATGAATAGCAAACTAAGTAATACAGAAGAACACATAAGTGATCTGGAAAATAGAATAATGAAAATCACCCAATCAGAAGAGCAAAAAGAAAAACAAATTTAAGAAATAAGAGATATCTAGAACAATTCTAAGCATAACAACATTTACGTTATATGGGTCCCAGAAGGAGAAGAAAGAGAAGGGAATCAAAAATGTATTTGAGAAAATCATGACTGAAAACTTCCCAAACCTGAAGAAGGAAAACTGGTATCCAGGTACAAAAAGTACAGAGGGTCCCAAACAGACCAACACCAAGACATATAATGAAAATGGCAGAAGTTAAAGGAAGAATTGTAAATGCAGCAAGAGAAACACAGTCATATACAAGGGAACCCTCATAAAGCTATCAACTGATTTTTCTGCAGAAACTTTGCAGGCCAGAAGGGAGTGGCAAGATATGTTCAAAGTGCTGAAAGGGAAAAACCTGAAACCTACGATACTCTACTGAGCAAAATTATTATTTAGAATTGAAGGAGAAATAAAGAACTTCTCAGAAAAACAACAAATAAAGAAGTGTTGATCAATTATAAACTTACCCTAAAGTTAAAACGTCATTTCTAAGTGGAAAAGAAGTAAGAACCTACAGGAAAGGGAAAATCCCACTAGGAAAGATAAACATATAGTAAGGACTGAGGATCAACCTCTCAAGTAAGCCACTACAAAGATTAAGAGATAAATTGTAAAAGCAACTATAGCTATAGTTAAAGGATAAACATGAAAATGTAAACTATGACATCAAGAACACAAAATGTGGGAGAGGGAAATAAAAAAATGCAGATCTTTTAAAATGTGTTACAACTACTAATTTAAAAAAAGTAGATAGCAATACCACTCCTGGGTATATATCTGGAAAAAATGAAAACACTAGTTTGAAAACATACATGCACCTCAATGTTCATAGCAGCACTATTTACAATAGCCAAGATCTGGAAGCAAACCCAGTGTCTATTAAAAGATAAATGGATAAAGATGTGGTATGTATATAATGGAATATTACTCGGCCATAAAAAAGAATGAATTTCTGCCATTTGCAGCAACATGGATGGACCTAGAAAATATTATGCTTAGTGAAATGAGTCAGATAGAGAAAGACAAATACTATTATGATATCACTTACATGTGAAATCTAAAAATTAATTCCAATGAATGTATATAGCAAAACAGACACAGACTCACAGATACGGAAAACAAACTAGTGGTTACCAGAGGGAAGAGAGGAGGGAAAAAGATGGGGGTAAAGGATTAAGAGACACAAACTACTATATATAAAATAAAGCAACATGGATATATTGTACAGTACATGGAATTATAGACATTACTTTGTAATAACTTTTAATGTAGTATAATCTGTAAAAATATTGAATCACTATGCTGTATACCTGAAACTAATATAATATTGTAAAAAAATTATACTTCAATAACAAATAAATAATGAATGAACTGTAGAGACGTCCCTAACAGATATCATAGCTTCTTTGGTGCAGAAATAGACAAATAGACCAGTAGAAGTGAAGAAAGAGCCCCAAACTAGACCAAAATTTATAAGGCAACTTGATATATGACAGATTCAGTACTGAGATGTGTGAGGAAAAGATGGACTGTTCAATAGTTGGTGTTCTGGTAATTGGTATCCTTATTTTTAAAAAATTAAAATGAATTCTTATTTCACATCTCACACAAAAATCAGTTCTAAATGGATTTTAAAATTAAGTATAAAAGTCAAAACTTAAAAATTTTTACATTGCAAAATAGGAAAATATCTTTATGACTGTAGAGTAGGAAAGGATTTCTTTAACCAAAGCAACAACAACAAAAACTAAAATATTTGGGGAACTTGACTCTATTAACATTAAGAACACTATGGTGTTCATCAACAGACACCACAAAAATTGAGGAAAAACATGTCACAACTGGAAAGATATATTTGCAATCTGTATCACAGAAAAACAATTAGCATCCAGATATCTCTTGCTAAACAATTTTTAAATTGAAAAATGGACATAAATATAAATTGAGGAGTAGCCAATTAAAATATGAACAAATACTCAACCTCATTACTAATCCTGAAAAGTAAAGTCATAATAAAAACCAGTTTTGCACGAAAGGAGCTTGGAAGATATTGCTCCACCCTACCAACAAGTAAAAGGCTGAACTGACTGAAAAATTAACAATTTTTGGATCCCTGAAAGAGGGGAGTACAAAGGGGAAACCACTGCCCCCAAGAATGGAGAGACTGAGAAATAAAGAGTGTTATCACTTACCTTAGCAGAGACTTACTAGCAGAAACACCACTGAGAACCAGCACCGAGGTAGAAAAGCCTGAGCTGTAACTGTTGAATTGATGGAGTTCTGTGTCAACAACTCTAAGAGTTAAAAAATCTAGGGAAATCCAGTCATATGGAGGTCTCCACAATATTGTGAGATTTACCTCTAGGAGCTCAAGCAGATTCTCACAGTAAATATCGGAGAAAAATCCTTTTGTGCTTCTGGCAGAGGGAGGGGAAAAGGAGCCATTTTGAAATAAGCCAGAGCACCTTTGTTCTTTTCAACAAGGTCTGCTATCAGAAGAAACTCGTTATATGGAATCTAACCTGCTAGGGTATAATCAGAACCTTACTGACCTCTGGGGAAGGGAAATCCCAACTCCAGTTAGCTGTACCTTCCACATGGGAGAACTGAAATATCCAACTCTAACCTGATTAGTCATCTTGTCCCACCTGCGTGGGTAGAAAAACAGAAACACCTGCGAAGTTCACAATCCAGCGATACAGGCTCATGAAAAGACTGAGACCTAACCACTCAACAATAAATAAAAACCCCACTTGAAATGAGCCAACGGTTTTAACAGACTCTTCATCAAAGAAGGCATACAGATGGCAAATAAGCATATGAGAAGACATCTCATATTATATGCCATCAGGGAGATGTAAATTAAAACAAGAAGATACCACTGTTAGAATGACCAAAACCTGGAGCACTGACACCACCAAATGCTGACAAGGATGTGAAGCAACAGAACTCTCATTCCTCACTAGTGGGAATGCAAAATAGTATAGCCACTTTGGAAGACATTTTGATGGTTTCTTACAAAACTAGACATACTTTTACTATAGTATCCAAAAATCACACTCCTTGGTATTTACCCAAAGGAGTTGAAACTTATTTGCATATAAAAATCTGCATGCAGATGTTTATATCAGCTTTATTCATAATTGCCAAAACTTGGAAGCAACCAAGATGTCCTTCAGTAGATTAATGAATGATATTTGGTAATCCAGACAATGGAATATTATTCAGTGCTAAAAAGAAATGATCTATCAAGCCATAAAAAACATGAAGGAAATTGAAATGCATATTACTAAGTGAAAGAGGCCAATCTGAAAAGGCTTCATACTGTGTGATTCCAATTATATGACATTCAGGAAAAGGCAAAACTATGGAGACAATAAAAACATCAGTGGTTCCCAGGGTTGAGGGAGGAAAGGAATGAATAGATGGAGTACAAAGGATTTTCAGGGCAGTGTAATGAAACCATAATGATGGATACATGTCATTATACATTTGTCCAAACCCACAGTGTATACAACACCAAGAGTGAACCATATGTAAACTATAGACTTCAGGTGATTATATATCCATGTAGAATAACCAACTGTAACAAATGTCCGACTGTGGTGGAGGATGTTGATAATGAAGGGGCTATGCATGTGTGGGAACAGGGAGTATATGAGAAATCTCTGTACCTTAACCTCAATTTTGCTGTGAACCTAAAACTGCTCTAAAAAAGTAAAGTTTTAATACAAACATTTTTTAACAGTGAAATTTTAAAAAAGAATCATAGCAGCAAGGACTTTCAGAGGTTATCTAACACACATTTATTTGCTAGATGAGGAGACAGAGGACAAGAGGGAAAAATCCACTCCTCCAGCTTTCCAGTTAATTCCTCTAGATTAAAAAAAAATAGGCAAAACAATGATCTTCCATTGGAGTTTTGTTTGCGGATTAAAGGAGTGTAATAAATGGTTTGGGTTTCCTTCTCTTTCACAAACTGTTTCTGTTTCTGCACCATTTGCTAATTCTATCTTAGGTCTAGGACAAGATGGTAGCAGGGTGAGGGTGAAGTTGGAAGGTGGTAAGTTGGGGGAAAGGAGAAGGAGGAATACTTAAAGACATTCTTCGAGAATTTTTATTTTCCAAAGGAAACCCACAATTAGGATAAATGCTTTCTGCCAATCACTTTTCTTGTTTAGCTATTACTTCAGAGCAGTGCTGTCCTAGCACTTTCTGTGATTAAAGAAATGTTTTATTTCTGTGTTGTCCAATATGGTCGTCACTAGCCACATGTGGTTTACTGAGCACTTGAAATATGGCTAGTTTGACAGAGGAATGCATTTTTTTTTAAGATTTTAATTAATTTAAATTTAAATAGCCACACATGGCTAGTGGCTACCATATTGGACAGAGCAGCTCTAGAGCCAAAAAGCAAAACTTTTCACTCAGGCTGGATGGTCTTCCTTGTTTTACTTCAAGAAATTGCTCAAGATGACTAGATCAGGAACACATCTTTTACTATACATTTTATGGTGACAAAAATCCCAAGTGTTACCTTTGAGATACCAAATATCTTAAACAAGATTTCTTTCCTCTCTGACAATAGTTCACCTATCCTCACGCCAAAAGTCTAAATTGTAGTATAAGTTGCATGATAGTATGATGTAGATTCATGTCTAAATGCAAGGCTTATATTGGGCCTACTCTGCCTTTCCCTGAGATACTTATTTTCTGTGGTATAGACTCTGATTTACCTCACAGAACTGTTGTGAACATCTATAGAAATTGATACAGAATAACTTTAAATGTTATGAAAAGGTAGAGCCTGGATTATCCACATTTGATAGATGCAAAAACTGACACCTAGTAGGTGCAGTGACAGGCCACACTGATCTAAAAGTGGTAGAGCCTGGATGAAGACACAGGCTTCCAGAAGTCTTCTCTGGGGGATTTATAAGTACAGATTTCATGTACTGCAATAAAAAGTGACCCTGTACATCCCATGTACTCCACGACCAGAGCCAAGAGGAGAGTCGGGGAGGAAGGGAGATGCATACAGGTTACCAAAGTAACATAGTTCAAATGAATATTATAATTTTCACTTGCTGATTTCGCCACTACAGAATCACAGTTCAATTATAGAATTTCCTTGCCTACTAAGACAAGTTGTTCTAATGGGACTTTGCAATGATTTCTATAACCAAATTCCTGGTGCTGTTTTATGTCCTTGGATAAATGTTTGTGTTGTCCCATCATATTTGTGTCTAAAATCTGCTTTAAAATGTCACCCAGCATTATCACAGATCCCACACTCCATTGTTAGAGTGGTTGACAAAATTCTTAAATGTTTTTTCGGGATTGCTTCTCTCTTGCTCAGATAATAGTTTAAAGCAAATGAATGCATACTTCTATAACTAACCAATGAGGAAGTGCATCCTGGAATTAATACGTTATGCACACACAGACTTGGTGTCAACCAGACTTCCCTTCCCTCCTCACACCACCATCATCTTTTTAAAATCAAGTCAAAATTTTGCAAAACTCCCAGAGACAGCTCTCGGGCATCTTCCTTAGCCCATAAACTTGGTTAAGTGATCTGGAACAAACAAATCCAGCCCAGATGGAAAATTTTAGGGAAAGAGTCTCTTTAAATGGGTCTTGATTTATTTCACAGCGTTTTGCTCCAGCATGAAAACAAGGACTACTGAATGCTTTAAAAGATTTTTTTCCCTTTTTATTTATGTACCACCATTGCTGAAGCATCATTACTAGGTAACTGTGTTATTATCGGGGAAATTTTGTTGACAACACAGTAAGTTCTCAAACGCTCCCTCTCCTATCTAGTTCTATTTGTCTTCACTAGGATGAATTTTTGTACCTTTTAACACACCTTAATTTGTTATTTATAAAAATCCTACATTTTGTGAGTTTTCCATGCCATTGTCTAATTGACTTCCTCTTTCATCAGCCAGGCAACACATTTTACTGCAATATTTCTTAAAAGGTTTTCCTGTCAGACACCCACATCAAAATCAGCTGAGGTATGGAATTCATAAAATGCAGATGTTTGAACCATACTCTAGATAAATACCATGCACAGTAAAGTTTGAGAGCCACTGCTTTAGTGAAAGCCTGCTCTTCATAGAGCAGTCTTCTAGATGTAGGGCAAATGAAAAGAACAATAACAAAGCATAATTCTTTAGATACTTGAGAAGTTATAGTCACCTGACCATGACTCACAACTATATCTGATTATCAAATTTAAACTAATTTACCTCAGTAACCAAATAACCAGAAGAAAGTGAGAGAAACTGCAGCAGGACAAAAACAGCATCTGTATCTAAAACAAGTACATAATATCTCTATACAGTTAATCCAATTTATTGCTACCTCAGTGATCATAAAAATTCCAGACCCAGGATACTGTGCTGCAATAGTAGATAATTTTCCATGGCCAGTACAACATTACTAACCTCATAAATTAAAGAAAACATTACCAGGTACCTGCAATGTAAAAAGTACCAGGTTTGGCACTGTAGTTCTAAGTTGAGTCCTAAAAAGTGGTTTGTGAGAAAGGGCTCATGTTTCAAACTTAACCTTTACTTGAAAGTAAAGTACCATCAACCAAAACATTTTTCAGTTAACTATATTTTTCAGGAACTGTTATTCCAACAGGGGCAGTACAGGCAAGATGACTAAATTAGTGTGTGTGTGTGTGTGTGTGTGTGCATGTGTGTGTAGCAAAGTAAGGTTAATAGATGCCTGAATCTTATGCATGTTTAAACATCACCCTATGGAGTTTGCATAAGTCTGATTTCTGATACTTCAGAAGCAAATAAATCCAATGATTACAATATTCTATATGATTGTAAAGCAACAGATGCAAAACCAATTTACCTCTCATCATTTAAAGTGTTTGAGCAGAAATAATTTTGAAAGAAGTTAACATGAGCCTACATATATGTGTAATGAATGAAATTGCAGTCAGTTTCTTAAAATTAAACATATTTATTCTGCCTTGTAATGCGAATGCTTGATATACATGGCACAGAAAAATAATCAGGCCTATTTCAATCCAAAATAAGACTCAACACAGCTTGGATAAGAAAATAAAGACAACTATCGCTATATTTGGAGTAACAGTCATTCCCTCTTACCCAGTTTCATTTTATGTGGCTTCAGTTACCTGCAGTCAACCGTGGTCTGAAAATATTAAATGTAAAATTTCAGAAATAAACAATTCATAAGTTTTAAATTGTGTGCTGTTCTGTGTAACGTGATGAAATCTCATGCTATCCTGCTCCGTCCTGCCTGGACGTGAATCAGCCCTTCGTCCAGTGCATCTCGCTCATTAGTCACTTCATAGCCACCTCCGTCATCAGCTCAGCTGTTGTGGTATCACAGTGCTTGTGTTCAAGTAATCCTTATTTTATTTAATAACAGCCCCAAAGCACACGAGGAGTTATGCTGGCTATTTTGATGTGCCAAAGAGAGGCCATAAAGTGCTTCTTTTAAGTGAAAAGGTGAAAGTTCTTGACTTAACAAGGAAAAAATAAGTTGTATGCTGAGGTTGCTAAGATCTACAGAAAGAATGAATCTTCTAGCCTTGAAATTGTGAAGAAAAAAAAATCATCCTAGTTTTGCTGTCACACTTCAAACTGCAAAAGTTTGTGGCAAAAAGCCACAGTGCATGATAAATGCTTAGTTAACATAGAAAAGGAGTTAAGTTTGTACAGTAAGATACTTTGAGAGAGACAAAGACCACATTCACATAACTTTTATTACAGTATATTGCTATAACTGCTCTATTTTATTATTGTTGTTGTTCATCTCTTACTTTGAGTAATTTATCAATTCAACTCTATTGTAAGTGTGTATATATAGGAAAAAATATATTATATATAGGGCTTGGTACTATTCAAGGTTTCAGGCATCCACTGCAGGTCTTGGAACATATCCCTGTGGATAAGAGGGGAGTATTGTATCCTATTTATGGGCATATTTATACAACAGCACTTACTATCAACAGAGTCAGGGTATGATGCTGGCCAAGATGGGTGATGTGGAAGTAAACTTCATTCCACCTAGCAATGATCCTCCAGTCTAGTTGGGAAAATAAAATAATTCTTATGGCAACAATTTGATGTCTCCAGGGCCAATTATAAGCAAATGGAAACTCACATAGTGTGCACCACATATAACTCCTAGGGAAAGCACTGATATAATTGCTAAGTGTCTGGAGAGGTTAACTTAGGAGGGCTTCCTGGAAGCACCACCAAAAACAATAACTATATGCCATGTACTGAGGATACAGTAGTGGACAAGTTAAATATAAGTTCTGCTTTCACAGACTTTAGTGGAAAAGACACTAAAATAAAATGAGTGCAGAGAATATTACAAATAGGAAGTACAGGTGCTATGGTGGTTCTAACCCAGTTCTGAGGCCAGGGAAGGCCTCCTTGAGGAGCTAAAGGCTCTGAGGCACAAATGAGCACCATGTGTCCAAGAAACTGACAGAGAAGCAGTCAGACTGGAGCAGAGTTTGAGGTAGAAATAGCAAAAAAAAAAAAAAAAAAAAAAAAAAAAAAAGAGGCTACAGAGGCACATGAAGTGGGAAGATTTAAGATTAAACATTGCATCTTAAAGTGAAAATTAAATCTGCAAAATGGGATTATTCTTATTCAGTGACCTAGAATTAAATGCAAATGTCAAGGTTTTTCCCTTTATATCTTCTTCTATTTAATAGCTTATTTGTGTAAGAGAAACTGGATCCACCAGTGATGCATCAAAGAAATATATATATGTGAAAGAACTGCTGGCATTAATTAGTCTCTAGATTTTTAGATGCTTCAGATTTGAACATGACTGCAATCTGATCTGAAAGGTAAGTTGTTTCAGGGTCGGCCAGATTGTTTTGCCATTACATTACTGTTATTATTTCAAACTATAAAATTTCCAAATTTTCAGACCCAGGTTGCAAATACAGTCATATAAAACCATTTAAAGATTTAATGAATAAAATGTCAGTGTAATGCATTGCATCACTCATGTTTGGAGATCATATAGCAAAGACATGAAAGCTAACAGTAAAAACTCACACACGCTGACATCATCATGTACACCTGACAAAAGACATTTCAGCAGAAGCACATTTGACTTTGTGAACACTTTTAATGGCTTAAAGGAGATGTAGCTAAATTCTACAGACGGCACCATGTGCTAAAATATTGGTGGTGGAGAGGGGGCAGGGTGTTTTTAACACAGGTTTTACAGATTTATTTGCTTCCAAGACAGGTAAGCAAGAGTCATGGGACCTGAGTTGTTTCTCAAAGAATAAATGGTGGTTAGATCAACAAGAGGCCCTAACTGAGAAATAATTTTGTCTTTAAGCTTCAAACTGCTGCACTGGCATCAAGAACTGAAAGTTCCAAAGTCAATCAGGTTAGTAGGAATAAGTATTATAATATTCAAACATGTGAACCTTGGAAAACTCTATGCTGCATTGTATTCTATGTCTTTGGCATGTGTCATATCAAAAGATACTGTAGAGCAGAGCATTGAAAAACTGCTAGGATTTATTAGATACAAGTCATAATCATTATTCCATTTACCTCTTTCTAATGATGATTGGGCTACACACCCTTTTTAATATGACTTATGACCATTTCTTTAACATTTCATAGGAAAATAGATTAATCTGTCTATAACGTTTCTGTGATCATAATTCAGACAACCTAAGCCACATAGCTGCCTGGAACTTAAGCATTTTGCCATTGGAGAAGGTGGGGCATCTGCAGCTTAATGGTATGAGGACTATGGGAAAGGGACTAGTTCATATGAGTGCACAAGAGGCATAAGAATATGGGAGAACTGCCTATGATTTGGTATTAGATGTGGCCTAATATAAACAGTAAGTCATAGTAGCTGGAGAGCAAATGAGACAAAGATGATAGAGAGCAGTGCCAGGATTCTGGTTGACTAACTTGAGTTACTTACTAGAGGGCACAGAATAAATATGACCCCCCCCCCCACCACCACCCAGGGAAATTGTAGTGCTAAACAAGGAAAGTAAAGCATAGAGGTGACAAACAAATTCCAGCCCCCAGCAGCTGGGGGTTGAGACTACTGAGATCAAGGTACTTGTCACCACGGTCAGAGCTGCCTAGGCTGGACTAAACAAGGCACAGGGTGTGGGGGAGCACATCAGGAACTCCAGCTACAGGGGTGTGTATAACAGATAGCTCATGGCACTCTAAACACTCACCATACTCAAAGTGACAAACTATAAAAAGTGATACTTTGCAAAGAAGTTGCCAGGCTTTTTGTCTCCTGACCTAACCATACTGAACACACTGTTTAGAGCAGATCAGAAATCAATCTTTTCCTAGACAAAAGAGAGAGTTACCAGACCTTATTGGGCACAGGAACTACCCAACGGAGGCCTATTCTATCAGGCAGTGACTAATGAATCTGTCAAATAATCGCATCCTTTCTCTTGGGTAACTTGAACATGAGCCATGTACTTTAGAACTTTTAATCATTCACTGGCATGCCTGTGTGCCTCTTCTCATTCTGTCCCCTTAACTTGGAACACCTTTTAATCTTTTCCCCTACTGGTAAAATCCTAAATCTTTAAGGCTTATTTCAAAATGTTATCTCCTCTGTGAAGCCTTCCCTGAATCTTCAGGTAGGTTTAGCCCCATCTTCCTTTGCTTGCTTTTCTGACTTTTTCCCAAGTCTTTAAAGAATAGTCTCCAAATTTCTTAAAGGCTGAACTGATCTCTTATCTATTTTTATTCCCCAACATTTAACACGGCATTAGATGCATTAATGCAAGATGCAAGAACTAACCTTTAATAAAGTACACTGTGTACCAGAAACCATTATAAAAACTTTAAATGTATTAACTCATTTAATCTTTGTAACAACTCTGTCATTTAGTTACTGTTATTATAGATGAGGAAATCAAAGCACGGAAAGATTAGACTTGATCCTGGGTCACACAGCTTATATGTGACAGGCAGAATTGAAACTCATGCAATCTAGCTCCAAGATTAGCATGTGTTCAATAAATACTTGTAAAGGGCAATAAAATATAACAATAGACAGAGAACTTAGAAAATCACCTTGGAAGTTCTCTTTTTACAGATGGGGAAAATGATATCTGGAAAGCTGGCAAAGAGGGAGTTAGCTAGTTAGTGGCAAAAAGGAAATGATAATTTGGATTTTATGTTTTTCTACTCATACCGCTTAACGTTGCTTTCCTCAAAAGCTGTCTCTAAAATAGTTTAAAAATAATCTCCAAGAACCCATCAAACTGATCTCTTATTGCCTCACTAAATTCAGTTCTCTTTACCTGAATCAAATATAGCAAAAAAGAATAAGGAAGGAGATTTTCTTTCTTTTTAGAGGAGAGATTCTTAAGTCCTAGCTCTATTATTTATTATGTATGTTTTTATTCAAGTATGAGTAATGTCACTTGCTAAATCACAAATCCATTTTAATAGATTTTATTAAGCCAATTAGCATGTATCCATAGTGAAGAAGATTCCCAAATCCCTAACTTGCCCCAACAACAACCATTACTCTATTTTGTGCCCCTCTGTTTTTTGTAGACTCTTTTACATGAACTTTCAGGCATATTCTCCAATTGTTTCTTCTGTTTTAATTTTTTTCCTCTTCCTTCTACCCCTAGACCTGTGCATTCTCCTAAAATGCCAATCCCAGGTAACTTACAATTCATTCTCTTCAATTTCTTCTAAATTTGACATTTGTCATCCATGGATAGCAAGAGTTATTTCTCCTGCTAAAGTGATTGGGTTGGCAGAAAGTTTTCTCCTTTGTGTGCAAAACTGACCAAGTAAATTATTTTCTTTTCCCCCTTCAAAAGACATTGAGAGTGAGTGACTCTCCTTGTCTTGAAAAACCAATGGGTTATCCTGATGGGCATATATTTCTTGATAAGGTCTGGCCGACATTCATAGCCTAAATGTATATGTGTGGTAATTTTTTTCTGCAATTTTGCAGGTAGAAGCAAGATAGTAGAATTTTACTGTGCTCTAGAAAAAGCAATAAACTCTCCTTCAATCTTCAGAAGCTAGCACAGTAAATGGAACTCTACACCAATAGGATATTTTGCCTTCAAAATAATAAAGTAGAACACAAAGTAAACCAAAGCATATTAATGAAAAAAGGACTTCAGTCATCTTTGAAACTGAACTCCACAAATGACTTACTTTTAGAGTTCCTCAGCTATGGCTTGATGTCTACAGGCAAATCACTGTTCATCAACTTGGATTATCCTCTTCCCTCACAGCCCTGGATACAAACCTAGAGAAAACCCAGAGCAACAAACTCAGACAATATGCCATCTAGAACCACAGAGTCATCTGTATCAGCTATTATATTGACTTTCCGACTTCCCTCAGAAAACTCTGTGTTTAATTGTCTCTATTTATTTACTTCTCTAACTTTTCTCCAGTGAGAATGTAGAGCCGTTTACCTAAAGAGCTTCGGGCCTAGCAACATAGGAAGCAAGTTATCACTAAGCAAGTTGGAGGTCATCTCGGGAACAATGAAAGTTTATCACTGAATCTCTCACAGCCATCACTGATCAAAATATATCTTTCACATAGAATCCTCTGCCACAATAAATTTAGATGGTGCATATTCTAGACCAGAAATCACAACAGTGTCACTTCTTGACATTACTGAGTAATTTGCAATGCATAGAATGATTTTAATATAGGTCCCAACGGAGACCTCATGAAGGAAGCTCAAAGCTATTCTGACAAAACAGTCACAAATGCTAGGAGGGCAGGGGCTAAGGCATTGTGAAAAACCCAAAAGATCTTTCAATACTCAACCATTAGGAAAAAAGAAAGAAAAGCTTCACTGCTAAACTTTTTATTTTACATAGCTGCTCAAACTTTAGAAACTTCATAGACCTTAATCCATTAAAATAGTGCCTATTACATCAAGTTCCTATTGCTAAACTTTCCATTAAAGCCTTGGGTAAAAAGATTGGATCCCTTCCATTTTCCATAAAACTGATTTGCAAAAACTGAAAAAAAAAAAATCCACGAACCAATCTGGTAGATCATTCACTATTCCTGATCTGTGTTCTCTTACATTTCTTATCCCTACCTCTGTAACTGATTAAAAACCTTGGCCTGAATACTTGTGTCTCTCAAAGAAATTACCATATATTATAATGTTTTACTTTTATCGTTATTTCTCAGTCCAGTTGAAGATTAAAAAAAATGGTTCTGTCAGCCCAGATTTTTTTTTTTGTCAGCCACCTACCTTTTCAAATGCACTTGCATGTTACCACAAAAAGTGCTATTTTTCTGGATTTTGTGAGGGGAAAATTTAGACAATCTTTTTAAAAAATATACAATACACCAAGCTTGAATTCAGACAATCTTTTTAAAAAACATGCAATATACCTAACTATTTTAATGTATATAACTGTTCTCTCTTAAAGTACAGATATCACATTTACAACTAGTTTTTATCTTTTCTATTCCTGATATTTTTCAGTGAGAACAGTTTCAGTCAAGTTCAGTACTATTCAAAAGGTCAGACACAATGTGATGCTTCACAAATAAGGAGCCATGTATGAGTCCTGAGGCACAAGGTTTAAGTAAAGGATTTCAGCAACGACATATGAAGTAGAATCTCGCCACATTTCCTCCTGTGGGTTCTGTTATCTAGTCCCTACTCCTATTCTTAAAGCAGGGATTATTCTGCCTCACTGGCCTTAATCTACATTAGCTCTTATTATGAACCCAAATTCTCCCACAGGTTTCAGTGGTCTCCTGATGGGATAAAAATTCTCTGAAAGTTTTTCCAGCAAAGTGTATCTTTATATTACCACCATCTCACCCACTTAGCCTCAGTGAATTCCTACTAATCCTCTGATACACCTATCATATTATTGCCCTGTGAAATCTTCTCTGGTTGTTCTATGCATGCATCCTCTGCTGGGATCTAAAACTATTGTGTATACCTATGTTAGAATATATAGTTCAGCGCTTATCACAAATTTCCAATGAAGTATTTATGGAGGTAAAGGAGAATGAAACTGAACCTCCAAAATGTCTAGATAAATTAGACCAAGGTGGTTTTACACCAGTATGAAATTTCTGGAAATCTAATGCTTTACCTTATAAAAATACATGCAAATGTTTCCTGTTATGCCATTATAAATCAGTTTATTATAATTTTAAAATAGTATCTAAAATTATGTCATTAATAAAAGTTAAGATAAAAGTATTTCTAATATTCAGCCTGTGGTTTTGTGTTCCTTTTGCAAAATTACTGTATGCATTGCATTTGAGAAGCACCTACAAAAGATCCCCGAGTACTGATCCACCAAAAAATATATTCTGTAAGAAACTAAATATTCAGTGTAAAATTTACAGCACTAAACACATATAAGAGAAAAGAAAGATCTCAAATAAATGACATCAGATTCCACCTTAAACTTTAAAAAATGGAAGAGCAATTAAAGCCAAAGTAAAGAGAAGAAAATAGATAATAAAGATTAGAGAAGAAATCAATGAAATAGAAAACAGAAATGGACTAAGATGAGATGCATGAATTCCTTGAAAGACACAAGCCAGCAAAGATCACTCATGAAAAAATGGAAAATCTGAACAGCCTCATATCTATTAACAAAATTGAATTTATAGTTAAAAATCTCCTGACAAGGAAAATCCCAAGCCCCACATGTCTTCACTTGTGAATTCTACCAAACATTAAAAAAAAATATTAACACCAATTTTATGGGAATTCTTCCAGGTAACTGAAGAGGAGAAAATATCTCCCAACTCATTCTGTGAGGCCAGCAGTACCTAAAACAAAAACCAGGTAAAAACATTACAAGAAAACAAAACTACAGACCAATAATCCTCATGAAAATAGATGCAAAAATAATTCTTTAAAACATTTAGAAAATTGTATGAAACAACATTTTAAAAGAATAATATGTCATAGTCCAGTGGAGTTTAGTCCAACAATGCTAGGTTGGCTTAACATTCAAAATCAATGTAATTCACTATATTAATAAATGAAAAACAATGATCATAACAACACACACATAAACAGTTTTTATCTACTCCTGATAAAGTGCTCTCAACAAAACTAGGAATAAAAGGGAACTTCCTCAACCTGATAAAGTCATCTATGAAAACATGCAGTTAACATCCATAACACTGAATTGGTGAAAGACAAAATGCTTTTTATCTAAGATTGAGAATAAAGTAAATATGTATGCTTACAACACTTCCATTCAACATTGTACTGAATGTTCTAGACAGTGTAATGAGAAAAGAAAAAGATTGGAAAGGAAGAAGTAAAATTGCCCTATTATTATATAACATGATCATCTACGTAGACAACCTGTGTGTCCTACAAAAAAGTTTCTAGAACTAACAAGTCATTTTAGCATGTTTTCAGGATATAAGATCTACATTAAAAAATCAACTCTATTTCTACACACTAGTGATGAAAAATAGGAAGTTAAAGTATAAAACATACTATTTGCAGTGACACTAAACATATGACATAGATATAGTCTTGACTATGTGTAAATCCTATACACTCAAAAGTACAAAACATTGTTGAGATAAATTAAAGAAGACCTGAATGAATGGATGTCTTAATATTGTTAAAATGTCAGTTTTCCTCAAATTGGTGTGTAAATTCAATGCAATCCAAATAAAAATCTAAGCAAGTTTTTTTTTGTAGAAATAGTCAAACTGATTCTCAACCTCATATGGAAAATGAAAGATATAGAATAGCCAAACCAATTTGAAAAAGAAGAACAAAACTGGAGAAATTGTACTACCTAATTTCAAGACCTTTTATAAATCTACAGCAATCAAGAGCAGACCTACATATATATGGTCAATTGATTTTCAACAAAGATACAAAGTCAAGTCAGTGAAGAAAGGATTGTCTTTTCAAAATATTGTATTGAAACAATTAGATATGTACATAGAAGGGGGAGAGAGAGAAGAAAAAGGAAACTCAATCAACATCATACACTAAATACAAAAATGAACTCAAAATGATTACAGACCTAATGTAAGTGCTAAAACTATAAACTTCTTCAAATATGAGTAAACCTTCATAATCTTGGATTAGGCAATGGTTTCCTACATCCAACACCAAAAGCACTATTCATAAAATAAAATGGATAAATTGGACTTTATCAAAATTAGGAACTTACATTCTTTGAAAGACTCATGTAAGAGAACAAAATGACAAGCCACTGACTGGGAGAAATTTTCAATTCATATAGCTGATAAAGAGTATGTATCAAAAATATATAAAGAATTCTCAAAATTCAACAGGAAAATAAGTGATAAACAATTGACAAAAGATTTGAACAGCTGCATCACCAAAGAAGATGTAAAAAGCACATAAAAAGATGGTTAACATTATTAGCTCTTGACTATATGCAAATCAAAAGCACAGTGAGATTCTAGTACACACCTATTAGAATAGCAAAAAATTTTAAAGCGTACCCATACCAAGTGTGAGTGACTATATGGAGGAGATAGAACTCCCACATATTGCTGATGACAACATAAAATAGTATGTTGGCACTTTGGCAGTTTCCTAGAAAGTTAAACATAAACCTATTATATGATCCAATCATTTACTCCTAGGTGTTTACCTAAGAGAAAGTAAAGTGTGTGTCCACAGAAGCACTTGTACATGAATGTTTATAGTAGCTTTGTGTCTAATAGTCAAAGACTAGAAACAACTCAAATGTCCATCAACAGGCAATTGGATAAATTTTTGCATATACATAGAATGGAATATACTCATTAATAGAAAGAAGTGAACTGTTGATACACATAGCAACATTGATGAATCTTAAAGTAATAATTTTGCTAAGTGAAAAAAGCCAGACAAAAAAGAGTACATATTCATTTATGTAGAATTCTAGAAAATGCAAACTAATCTCTAGTAATAGAAAGAAGTTCAGTTTTTGCCTGAGGAGGGAAGTGGAAGGTAGAAGAGGTATAAACAAACTTTTGGAGTGATGGATATATTCATTATCTTGATTGTGGTAATAGTTTTATGGTTGTATACATAAGTCAAAACTTATTGAATTGTGCACTTTTAATATCTTCAGTTTACTTCAAGAAAGCTTTAAAACTTCATGTAAATTGTGCATACTACTCCATTTTTTTGTCACTTCATTGTAAGAATTAACATATTTTAAATTATTTGCCACTGGGTAAAACTGATATTTAAAATACTTTCCTACATTTACCCTTTGTTTTAATGTTCCCTTTGTAAAGCTGCCAGGTGCATCCAGTTTGAGAGCCACCTTCTCACAAAGCAATATTCTGTCATATGAAAAAGTAACCTCCTTGAAGGCAGGAATGGGGTTTATCTCTTTATTCTTAGCCTCAAGCGCATTGCCTGGCACACAGTAGAAACTCAACGAATGTTAGCTGAATAGACTAGAATCTCTGATCTTCTGTCTCATCTTTCTTTACATGCATCACATTGAATGACATTCATAAACTCATTCTAATGGTATTGGAGCTATGGATGTAAAATTGGAGGATATCTTTTCCTCCTTGGATTTACCTCAACTCCATTATATACCTCATATCACCACCTGCAATGCTCTTAGACATTTCCTTCCAAATTGAGACATAGAAAAATCTCAGATTATCTTAGGTTCAACTCTCTTCTCTGATACTTAATGCCAATATGGGCTTGAGCAATTTACTTGAAATCTCTGAGTCTTAGTTTCTTCATTATAATGTAGAGATAATAATACCTATTTCTAGGGTTGTACATGAAGTTCATGAGTTGAGGCCCATTAAGTATTTGAGTCATAGTAAATAGTCAACAAAGGCTAATTTCCCCACTCTGGGTCCCACTATGTATAGCTCTCTCATCAAAATTTTCCTATCCAGTTCTTCATCTCTTCTGGCCTTTGTGAGTGAGATTAATAAACAAGTGCCTAATATTTAAATAACTTTTCCAAGAAAAAGGAATATTTGTTTAGAATGATAGAGTAGGAAAATGAAACATTACAGCAGGTTTATATACATATGAGGTTAGAGAGGTGGGGGACATAGATGAGAATTTTTTTTCTACTCTAGACTCACTCAATTTAGACATGTTCATTCTACCTAAGTTCAAAGCTGACTTTGATCTCTGCACATATCTCAGGTTCAAGGTCCTGCTTCTTGACCTATAAAATTTCTCACCCCCAAACATTTCTTTTTCTCCTATTAGTACAGCCCAGACCTGAAGATCATTATGCCTGAATAGAAATGTATTTGCTATTCTACTTCTACTGCAAAGAAAGGACTTTTCCTGAGCCTAATGTTGAGTTTCGTGATACATATGGGTATTCTAATCCTTAAGAGTTCCTTCATTTTTATCTGGAAGAATGAAGAAATTAAGGAAGGAAGGAGGGTTTTTCCGTTCATCAGCAAGTTCAGGAGATACCATGAGGAAAAGTATGAAAAGTCTTGAGGGTTTTTTTTTTTTTTTAATTAGAAAAAAAAAAAGATGAAAGGATCCTTCAGCCACCCTCCCACCCCTTGAACTATGTTTAAGCTCACACCATGGCAAACAGCTGGAACACTAATTACAACTAAAATTATTTGATCATTTACTATCTACCCATACTCTCCTAAGCACTTTACATGTAATGATCCATTTGATCCCTACAACTTTCTGCATTAGGAACAGTTACAATTCTCATTTAACAGAAGAAGAAACAGAAACTGGGAATCACGAGGGTTAAGATAGATATTCAACATCACATTACTAGGATGAGGCAGGTCAAGGAACTGAGCCTAGATAAGAATCTACACTCTAAAAAAAAAAAAAAAACCAAATAAACTAACTACTATATATAAAATAGACAAATAATAAGTTACTACTGTATAGTACAGGGGACTTATTCAATATCTTGTAGTAACCTATAATGATAAACAATATGAAAATGAATATATGTATGTATATGTATGACTGAAATATGCTGTATACCAGAAATTGACACAACATTGAAACTGACTATACTTCAATAAAAAAGAATGTGAAAAGAAAAAAGAATTTACACTCTTAACCCCTATAGTTGAACAATGAACTTAATTACAGTAATATTTCAGTTAATCAGGACTCCACTCTGAAACCCTTAGGTAAATGTCTCTTCTTTTAGGAGAAAGAAGCACATTGTAAAATTAAAGCTCATTTTGTAGGGTTTGTTTAAACAAAAATTTTTAGAAAATGAGCCTCTTGTCCTACAAGATCCTTAGTCAGTAAAGATTTAGTGATTACTAGACTTTTCTTACTAAGGGAATAAACTAGGCTTTGATACTTCAGAAAAATATCCACTAAAAAGGAGTAAAATAAACACATTTTTGTTCTGATCTCTAGCCCTCAGATCACCAGAATATTCAATTAACCAGAACCACTTTTTATATAGTTTTTCTGCATTCTGACATTTCTACATATCTAGATGTTGGATGCCAAGTAGGTAAAATATCTGGCTATCTAACAGAATATTTTCCAGCATTTATCTGGATGAATAATACAGCTGATAATTTCCTTCAGAAATAAGATATAAGTGTGCTATATAATGAAATATATATTTATAGTGAAATAATATATAAAATGAAATGAAACACCTGTGGAGATAATGTATAGAATGATCACTATTGAACAGGGGCTGTTGCTTGCTAATGCAACCTGCCATTTCTAATATTTAAATTCTCATAAACAGAAAGGAAAGATTATTTCTCATCTACCAATCAAAATTCTGTAGCTCAAAGGTTTAAAAATATTTAGAGGAGTTTTTGATGTAAAAGATAGTTTCATAAACATGCAGTGTAATAATGTAACCATAACACTTGATAACTGAAGTGTGAACAAGCACTACAGTTGGGCTGTTAAAGTCCAAAGGCTTGATGAGATCATTCATAATTGGCATTTAAATTAATAAGAAAATTGTGGAAAGGCAACATTGTCAACTTGAAATGCATTCACTTGCCTTTCCAAGACCCTTACTACTAAACAAAGTACAGTCTAGCTTGTGACACAATAGCCAACATGTGGTCTGGAAAATGACTTTGCAAAAAGATCAAGATGCTTTACATTAAAACACACACACATACATGAACACACACAGTTCACCTATAAAATCATCTCACAAAATAAAAAGTCTCACATAATGATCTAAAAAATACCTGCCATGAGAAGACCTAAATAGACATCTCTCCAAAGAAAACATACAGGTGGCCAATAAGCACATGAATAGATGCTCAACATCACTAATAATAAGAGAAATGCAAATCAAAACCACAGTGAGGTATCACCTCACACTAGTCAGAATGGTCATTATTAAAAAGTCTACGAATTGTAAATGCTGGAGAGGGTATGAAAAAGAGGGAACCCTCCTACGCTGTTGGTGGGAATGTAAATTGGTGCAGCTACTATGGAAAACAACTTGGAAGTTCCTTAAAAACTAAAAATAGAGCTACTATATGATCTAGCGATCCCACTCCTGAGCATATATCCAGAGAAAACCCTAATTTGAAAGGATACATGCACCCCAGTGTTCATGGCAGCAGCACTATTTACAATAGTCAAGACATGCAAGCAACGTAAATGCCCATTGACAGATGACTATATATATATATACATACACACACACACACAATGGACTGTTACTTAGACATAAAAAAGAATCAAATAATGCCATTTGCAGCAACATGAATGGACCTGCAGATTATCATACTAATTGAAGTAAGTCAGAGAAAGACAAATATAACACTTATATGTGGAATCTAAAATATGATACAAATGAACTTATTTACAAAACAGACTCACAGACATAGAAAACAAACTTATGGTTACCAGGGGAAAGGGAGAGGGGGAGGGATAAATTAGGAGTTTGAGATTAGCAGATACAAACTACTCTATATAAAATAGATAAAACAAGGTCCTACTGTATACCACAGGGAACTATATTCAATATCTTGTAATAAAACATAATGGAAAAGAATATGAAGAAGAATATATATGTGTATATGTATATTCATATATATACATATCTGAATTATTTTATTGTACACCAGAAACTAACAGAACACTGTAAATCAACTATACTTCAATAAAAACTTTTTTTTAATCTGTCATGAGATTCAGAAGCTGGGCCTGGCAAATACTCATATACGCTTATCTCTCTACATAGTCTAGTGTCTCTTGGAAAACCACTGGGCCACATTTTTCTTAGCAAGTATCAGTTGGTCACATATTTTAGTACTATATTTCACTCTTTCTCTCCCTTCACCTTTATTTCTTTTCCCCATGTTGCTTTTATTTTGTCCAAAAGTGGTAGCTTGCATAAAGATTCAGGGAAAAGATCACCCAGTTTCTTTTTTCTTCAGGTCTTGACCTGAGTAAGCCTCAAAGTCATTGTAAGAACAAGAGGAAATATATAACATAAGAAGAAAGCCAGACTTTTGTCTATGATGTGTGTGTTTGCATAAAGGAGGCCACAAGTTTTCATATATGTGTGTGGAGATTCAGAGAAGCATTACCATAGAATCTTCTAATGATTCTACTATGTCATTTACCTCCCATATTATTTTTGAATACAGTGCTTTCATGTGGACAGATGCAGGTGACACTTGGTTAAAAAAGTTTTAGGTAAACATTTACTTGCACGGTCACAGAGATTTTCAGGTCAACCTAATTTCATCCACTAGTATTTGAATGCCTGCTTTGTGTATCCAGTGAGGAGAATCATTCATTCAAAAATATTCATCTGATCCAGGCTTCCCATACTCTAATTGCTACCATTCTCTGTGTTAAAATCTATTCTATTCTGTGATATTAGAAACCATTGAATTGTATACTTCAAATAGGTGAATTGTATGGTTGGGCTTGGGAAATTCTCAATTATATCTCAGTAAAGCTGTTATTTACAAATCTATTCTGTGAGCATTATAGCCACTATTTACTGAGCATTTATCATATAATAAGTGTTTTGCATATGTTAAATATTTTAATGTGAGACTCATAAACAATGTGATAAAACTCGTTTCACAAAGAAATTGAAGCTTAGAAACATTAAGTAACTTGCCTGAGGATACATAGCTAATAAGTGATGGATTCAGGATTCCACTTGGGTCTCTTTGATTCCAAAGTTGTTATTACTTTTACATCACCAGACTGCCTCTGGGCCTGTCTACCTACCTAACAGAAGTAAACTGGTCCTGATGATTTTTTAAAGTTGTTTGGAGATGAAGTTTATTATCTTTGAAACAGTTCCTCCAATCCCTTAGATGACCCCAGCTTTCTGTTTCTAGCTAAGGATCGGAAGGAAGAATAGTTAACTTAGAAAGGTCCTTATTTCCCTGGTTCTGGGAGATGGAGTCCAAGCCATTCTTCAAAAAAGGGACATCAAGCCATAAACTAACACTCACTTAGCATTTTCCACTTAAGCATCATAAAGGTCAATACAGAAACATTTCTGACTCAACTACTCCCTTGGATCTTGCCATAAATGTAGGCTTTGTTAGGCATCTTTTTCTCCCTGGATGCTGCCGCTATTCTCACCAGCTTGATTCATCTTGAAAAATATGTTTTTCTAGACATATACCTTATTTTTTCTCAAGCTGGGAATTCAGAGATTCATAAAGGATGGTATCTGATGGAAGGTTTCACTAGATAACTGTGCAGAGACTTTTCAACACTGAAATACTATGGTGAACACATACCAATGATCCCTGATAGTACCCAGTCACCAAGTCAAATTACCAAGGCTTCCTGTCCAAGTACAAAAGGGAAAAAAAGGCAGGGGAACTCTCAGGTCTCAAGTCAAATATCTGATTGGCACTGGGGATGGTAGGAACAATAAAAGACATAAGAAATTAAAGTTACTTTCAAATTAACGTTATTTTCAAATCTATTACTGATGGATGCTACTATACTAATCCAAGCCAAACATTTCCTCTCACTTAAGCTATTGTCACAGCTTCCTTCCTGAACTTGCTATTATTTCTTTTGGTCCTCTACAATCCGTTCTTCTCATAGCATTAACCACAGTTAGGGCATCTTCCTGGGTATCTAACAGCAAGTTCAAAGCAGCACTCTTGTCTTCTCCCTCCCCACAATCTGTTCCTACACCAGTCTTTCCCATTTCAGAAAATGCCACTATTATGCAATTGCTGATACCAGACATCTGGGTGTCACAGACTACCACCCAACATCTAATCCATTAGTGAGTCAAGAGGATTTTACTCCAAAATATATCCAGAACAACCATCATTCTCTCCCTCTACCACTGTCATCCTAATCTAGGCAACTGTCATCTCTCATCTGAACCACTGTATTAGCCTTCTAACTAATGCTACTCCATTTGTACCACTCCCCCATAGTCACTGATATTTTTTGAACTTACATCATTGTCCCTTAATGATTAAAATCATTCAAAAACCAGTCACTTTTATTACAATGAAACCTAAACCTCTCATCTTCATCTTCAGGTCCCTGAAGATGTTCTGGCCCTTATTTACCTCCCCAAATTAATCTCATCTCTCCCACTTACTACACTTACTCAGCCTCTCACTCACCCACTTGCCACTCTGCAGCCCCATTAAAAGCTCTTCTGTTCTTAGAACAAGTACCTAATGTGCTTCAGGGACTTGTACATTCTCTCCTATCTGACAGGCATGTTCATCTCAACTCTTTGCACTTCTAGCTGTTTTTAATCTAACTGGTCTCAGTTTATATGACAACTTCACGGAGATTTCCCTGACCACTCTATTTAAGTAGCATTCCCTGCTTTTGATAATTTCTTCTTAAGTGCATGTCATTTGTCACTATTAAAACTTCACATTTACCTGTGTGAAAGTTTGATTAATGTCTGCCCCCTACCTTCCGTCCACACACTAGACACTAGAATATAATTACCATGCCTCTTTGGCTTACCATTATATCCACAGTTTTTAGCCCAGAGCCTAGAACAGAGTAGGTCTTCAATTAATATATTTTGAAGTAAATACATTGCCAATATATTCTGTCTACCACAAGGAAAATGTACCATGGTGATGCCAGGGGGCAAGGGAGAGGAAGAATAGAAGGTCCAGATAAGTAACGTCTATGAAGTCATCCAGCTGAGCTTCCGGAATTCTCTCCTCTAGGAGAACACATCTTACTCATCAACTTCCTCAGGTGCCAGTCATCTTTTGAGCCTACCAGATTCTGTTACTTCTTAGTAATTCAAGCTGAGAATGCACAACTGAATATTTATAAGAGGATGATTAAAATTATCTAATTAATATTTTATAACATATTTATTTATCCTCTAATCCCCCCTTATTCTTCATCACCACAGTGATGCTTAGCAAGAACAAGAGCTCAAGAAACAATAGGTATAAATCATAGACACACCTGAGGATGTAGGCCTTGTTTCTATTGAACAGGATTTCAACAGCCTAAAGGGTCCTAGAACACAGGGCAATGGATTCCCTGGTGAACATTAATTACTGACTCAAGTCCCACCACTGTTTACCTAACAGAATTCAGGAATTCAGAAAGGAAGACTTATCTGTATCACTTAAGTACCCCCAACTACAGACTATTTTCAAATCTATATTTTGTTACTTTTAGAATCTACAATAACTTGGTTAGACATCTCTTTGATAGACAAGAACTATTTATAATAATACATCAAACATTATTGATATTTGAATGAGACAGGCAGGAGCCAGATCAGTGTGCCTTACATGCCATGCTCAAAGCTTATAGTTTCCCTGAAAGTTATAGGCCATCCCTTAAGAATCTTAAGTAGAGAAATGATGAGATCAAATTGGAGATCATGTTTTATATGAAGCTCAATTTAGGAGCAGTGAGAAAGGTGAATTGGAAAAGGAAGACCAGTAGCAGGAAGAGTAACTGGAGGCTACTCCCACATTATTGTTGAAAGTGAACATTACCTGAAATTGTGCTAGTATGATTGAAAGACGGGATATATTGGGGATATATTTAAGTGATACCTAGGATGTAGAATCAACTGAAAATCCACAGTAAGGAGGTTGGACATGGGAGATGGGAAAAGAGGACAAGTCAAAGGTCCTTTCTAGGTTTCTCACTTAGGGAAGCAGGTGGATGGCAGGGCCATTTGTCCACACTTGAAGGGCACAGGAGGAGGAGGAGGAGGTTTGGGTAAGAAGATTATTTTGGATGTATTTAATCTCTGATGCCTGTGAAATACAACAGAGAAAATAGTATATGCTATTTGAACTATATAATAATTTTTCCCTTCTAACTTTCCTCCATGGAATTAGAGGATTATAGTCTCCCACAAAGTTCAATACAAAGCCAGACACTGAGCAGGTGTTCAAATACAGTTGTTGACTTGATTTAACTTGCATACACCCTACCTCAGCAACAGCCACCCGCAACAACCACCTGGGCAAGGAGAATGGGAAGGAAGGGGGTGTTCATCTAGCTTGACAGGGCAGGGCTGTAGTCTGCAAATTATCCCTGCTGTCAGCTAAGTTCCTTGAGCTGCTAAGCAGATGCCTGGAGAGAAGGTGGGCCTAAACCATTTGCAGAGGCGGCTTGGTTGTCATGACTGCGAATTGTGCTGCGGCAGAGCTGCCTTTCCTAAGCTCCCTCACTTATTTCCTTCTCTGGAACTGTGCTGTGGCCAAGACACATCTGTGGTCCTGAAAGAAAAATGAGTCGAGTAGAGATGAAGGAACTAGCTATTTCTTCACTGGAAATTTAAATAATAGGCAAAGCAGCTCTTCAATGCTGTACCCAATTACAGCACAGCCCAATCAGCTGCCATTTGTTGGAGTAAATGGACTATTTAGGGTGTATTTTAAAATAGGGCTTGCATCTCCTACTAAGATGATTTTTACCGTACAATAGTGCCATATTGTTGCTGTATTTAAAGTACTCATTTTGAGAGTACAGGGACTGTGACAGCAACTTAGGAAAAACTTTTCCACTTGCCACTTTATCATATGTCCTCCATAAGGATGAATGCCCATTTTGCTCTCTGAACAGGAAAATGGATTCATCCACAAGCACTTAACCTGATTTTTTCACTTTACACCCCATCAGAAATATACATTGCCTAGGTCAGCATTGTCCCCACAGCCATCCCAGAGTTCTTGACACTGAAGGTGGTCTTTCCACTGAAAACTTTAATGGTTTGGTCTTTGAGGCCCAAGAGATGGCTTTGGTGACCAAATGCAGAACTGTAAAGAGTGCAAAATACAGCAGAAGAAAGGCAATGTCTATTTTGGGCTGGTTGGGCAATTTTTCACTCCCAGGAGCTGCATCTTTACCTAGGCAAGATTGAGCCCCATTTATAGAATCCAAAAGGCTATAGATCAGGCTATACAGGCCTTGTAGTGGGTTACAGAGACTTAAATCCCAGCCCCGGCTCTGATGCTAACTACTTGGGCAATCTTGGACAAGTTACTTTATCTCCTTAGATCTTAGTTTTCCCACTTGAAAAATTATGAGGCTAGACATGATGCTCTCCATGTTTCTCCTGGAATGATCATAGATTCCATTCCTACTCCTATGCTTAGGCAGATGCCTACATCTGTTGACTTACCTTTTCACTTTCTGTAAGGAGGATGAGAGGTGGAATTAAAAACCTATCCTTCACCTCTGCCCCACCATATCCCTAACCCCCCAAGGTTGTCTGGTCTGGCTAATTGCCAGACCTATTACTTATGTCTTATTGAGCATATTTCCCTAGTATCCCTGCTCAGTAAAAAGGTTTCTGGGTCCACAGTAATACTGTTTTCCATGGTATTCTTTCTAAAGGAGGATAAAAGTGGAGGCTATCTATAAATGAAGATGAGAGTCCTGGAGGCCAGACTTCCTTAAGGGCTATAAAAATAAATTTGGGAGTTTGAGATTTACAAATGTTAGCCACTATACATAAAAATAGATTTTAAAAAGTTTCTTCCATATAGCACAGGGAACTATGTTCAATATCTTGTAATAACCTTTAATGACAAAGAATAAGAAAACGAATATATGTATGTATATGCATGACTGGGACATTGTGCTGTATACCAGAAATTGACACACTGTAGCAGACAGTACTTCAGTTAAAAAAAATAATCAACTGGTTTGAAGTGCCTTACTCTCCAGTGCCTTCTGCTATCTCAATGAGAATGCCTCTTGATATGGAGGTTGGGAGGCTTTGCCTTGATTTTAAATGGCAGCATTCAGACACTGACATTCTAAAACATCAATGTTTTTAAATGCATGCTTCTAGAAATGCATATACAGCTTTTAAATACATTTTTTTAGGAACAGCTCTAATAGTGACAATATGCATTCAATTATTTGGTTGTAACATTGTCTTGAGAAGTTTTTTTTTTTGAGTAAACCAATCATCTTTTGACATTTCAGGGGTCTCAGATATTTAAGCTGTTTAAAAGACAACTCTCCATTTTTTTCTCCTCTATTTCAGTTACCCAGGCACAAGAACATTAGCCTAGAGTGTTCTAATTACTTAGCTTCTGGAGCTGCAGTGGCAGCCAATCAGGGTTATGTTACAGAAAACGAAGTGCCTCTTAGGTCTTTGGAAAGGTAATTTCAAATTTTTCCATGGTACATTTTTTATTCTATTTTCTTCATGTTATATTAGATAACAATTTGATTTAAATAATATTGCTTGCTTTAGACTACAGCATGAATTTCGAATGCCAGACTCTGGATTAATTCTCTCATTCCACAATAACCCATTTCCTGCCTTTTTAGAGAGCATTTTAAAATATCTTCATTTAGCTTTCTATTGAAGAAGGAGGAGGGGAATGGGGTGAAGGGAAAGCTCACAGAAAGAGAATTTCTTAACAAAAAAAGGCTGTTGGAGGTGGAGGAAAGAAAGAGAAGATTTAAACTGTAATATGAAATGGAAGTGTTCTGAAAATAAGAGGCAAAGCATTTCAATTTTTTTCTGGTCTATAGAAAATCGACCAAAAAGCAAAATGACATTATTTGAGTGTAGGCAGGAAAGAAGATTATCAAAAGTACCACTTGTAGGTGTACATTTATTCTTAAGAAATTGACCTGCTATATTCAGATAAAAACTTGTAGCTCCACTGGGAAAGGGACTTCAGAAACATGCTAATCATTTGCTTGAGCCCAGGGGAGCTCTTCTTTAGGGTTTGCACATGTCTCCCATGCCCCGTACTTTGAAACAGACACCAAATTCTAGGTCATAATTACAGGAAGCAGCCACCTGCTTAACTTCAGTGTCTTGGTCACAAATTAATATCTATTTAATAGCTCCATCTTTTAAAGAACATGTAATGTCTAGGAGAACATAGACACAAGCCTCATTTACAAAATAAATCTTAGTTTGGGGCCCTTGAGTTGAGGACAGTGGAGAAGGGATTAGTGGGTCCTAATGACTATAACCTAGAAAGCAATCTGGCTGGAAAAGACATCAGGATGGAAAAAGGAAAGGTTTCTTCTTTCTTTCCTTTCCAGGTTATTTTGGATTCAGATTCCATTGGGCTCCCTACTGATGAGAGAACTCTGATATTAATTACCCTGAGAAGCTGGGTGCACATTTCTCTACTCCTTTCACCTTATTCTAATATTCCTATCATTATTTCTGAAGGATCTCCATGCTGTTCTATGCCCTGACTTCAAGCAGTTAATGTTTCCATAACTTAAATGCAGCAAAGGACTTTCTAATAGAAAGAATCTTAGGCTTCAAATTCAAGAGTTATATGAAAATAAATCTATGTTCTCAGTGTACTTTTGCCAGTTTGAATGTTGGTGTTTGGGATTTCCCCAAAATGAAACCAATCAGTACTGGCTGCAAAGAAGTATCTGTACCTAGCTTCTGATGTCAAGCAAGAAGACAAGAGAAAAGGTGAGTATCTTGGAAAGAGGGTGAATAGAAGTCGTGGAAAAGGTGTCAACAGGCATGTCTGAGTGAACAGTTAGAGCAGGTGAGGGCCTACTTCCCGCTTCCCCTTCTGACATCCCAAACCAATTCTTGGTCTGTTTCATTGGCATACAATGCCTTTACATTGCATGCAGCAAGTCCTCAAACTCAGATTTTTCTCTCTTCACTTCTTCTCCTCACTAGCACTAACACTAACTATAATGTAGCTCCCTCTCTCCAAATAACAATTTCCTTTCCACTAGGCTGCTGTTTCAGGAACAAAAAGTCAAAGGATCTGGTATCACTCACTAATCTAAAATAACTATATCAGGCCTGAATTTGTGATGTACACTGTACATTTATAAATCTTTAAAGATGGTATTTCATATATTGACTGTGGACTGGGGGACTTGGGAGGGTTAGGGGAGAGATTTCCTGCCACTCTTCATATTCAGTTCTTATTCTGCCTATATGTGGTAGCAGCTCTGCTGCAAGCCAGATAATTTCTGAAAATGATAAGCCCATGATAAATTCTGTTTGCCAAACTGAATTATAGAGTGTGGACTGGGGTATGTGATGGGACTAAGCCTTTGATTGATTTTCCACTACATAAACTATTTCTCCCTGATTTATTTTCCTTGGAATTTATAAAATGGAGGGATCCCAGATGCTTTTGCTTTTTCTCCTATTCAATTTTCCATTTTGATTCGTACACACCAACAAATGGTTCTAGAATACAGGTTCCAGAAGTTTTTAACTTTAACCTCCTCCCAGGAAAAAAAAAAAGAAGAAAAATAATAACAAAAGAAAAAGAAAGAACCATAGCTGAACTTTCTATGAAAAACAAGTCCATTCATATTTATATTATGTATATAATTTTGAAAAGTCAATTCCTCTCTAAGAGAGCATATTAATCATAGCGTGGGTAATAAGGATATTTCATCTGTTCAGTTGTTTGAATTAAGCACAGTTGATTATTTCCATTTATCTATTTTGGGGTTCTACCACTCAAAAAGGATGTGACAAAATGGAGTGAAATATTAATGCAAAAAAGGACAATTCACAGATATGAACCTGCTTTTAAATCATCATTTTTCCAGGTTTCCCAAGGTTATCAACAATCATTTTCTTGACTTTCCCACTGTACTCTTCATTATTCCCTTCCTCCTTCCTCATGGAAACCTGTTTCTTTTCCTTTTGACCTACAACTTGCCAGTAGTTCACATATTTAGAACTTTTTTTTTTTTTTTTTGTCTAAACAGAACAGATAGTCTAGATATGGTGTGGCTACTGGGAATTATTTATCTACAGGGAGATCTGGTGCTCTTCCATTTGAAAGGGGTAATTTCACATAGGCTTTTATATGTCATAATAGAAAGTCAATGTTCTTACCTACTCCTTTGGTCTCTAAAGTAAATGAATCTATTTCCAATCAGCAATATAGAATAATGGCCTGCCAGCCCTCATTTTTTTTTAAAGTATGACCTCCAAATTATGTGCCATCTAGTTAAGAGAAGCAATTTTCAGGAAAGTTACAGAGCTGTACTATTTAGTTCCTCCTTTTCTCAAATATTTACAGTGGTCATTTCTTATTTGCTCCTCTGCTTCAATTCCTTCATCCTAACAGGACTTGAATTTCTCAGTCACAAGATTTGGGTGGGATTGACTCCACTTCCAGATACATCTCCAAGAGGACCTTAATTGGATTAAGGCAATTAATGTATCCTCTCCCTTTGGAGATAATATTTTTGGCCCAGAGATGAACATATGAAAAAGTGATCTATTTATATTTGAAGAAACACTCACTGAGGGTTTCTGAAAAAGAAAATTTCCTCTAATTTCAACGGAAGACACATAAAAATAAGTTCTCTCTCACACACTAAATATGAACAAAAAGCTCATAAACCCAGGAACTATAGGCAGCCATCTTTGGATTTAGAATGAGTCAATTTTAGAATGAAGGTGATATCATGGAAAGAAAAGTGGAGTCAGAAGTAAAAGAGACAGTCCTTCGTTATTGACCTGGTAGATCATAGGTTATGCCTGAAGCATAACCTACCTCTAGAATTTAAGTTATATGTGCCAATGATGTGTCTTTATTTTTAAACCATCATAATGAGAACTATGCTGTTCCTGTACCTGTTTTTACTTTCAGCTGAAAGCAAAACCAGTGAAACATATTCTAAGGTGAATTATGGGAAGAACTTGAAACAGAAACATAGTAACTACACAAGCTTTGCTCCTACACAATCACCTGCATTAAGACTAATTTTAATGTTATGAACACAACCTTTTTCAAGGGTTTTTACTTAAAAAATACAATAATATGAAGATCCTTCTATACTTACCATAAAAATGTCCCCCAAAGACATTGCTTGTTATATAATTCATCTATCTTTATATTGGGTCCCACATGAGAGGGTTCTTTCAGAACTTAACAGCATAATAACTCATATTTTTCTGGAAAGATTGCTGAATAATCTCTTGTCTTATAATCTAAACTATGTCATTCATCAGCGTTCTCTTTGTATACTAATAAGAAGATCTGAGATAAATAATGTTATAGCATCTTAACAATGTTCCCTGCTTCCAACTTTGATCCATTTTAACTTATACACAGCAGCCAGTTACCTTTTTAAAATGTGATTCAGATCATATCACCCCTCTGTGCAAAGCTCTCCAATGGAGGCTCCGCTTCTGCTTAGTGTGCAAAAAACAAAACTCAAGAGAACCTTGTTGTCATGTAATACTTAGAAAAGGCTGCATCATTACAAAATAATGGTTCTTGACCCCATCAGAAAGTTAAGGTCTCAAGGCAGGAGACTTGAGAGAACACCCTCTCTGTGGCACAGGCATACAGGAGATGACTGGATTCCATTTGGGGACAGCATAAAACAGCATCTCCTTCCTTGGACATTCTCTTATATGAAGCAAAATCTGTAACCACTTGGGAGGGGTAGAAAAACACTCCTGTTCCCAGGGTTCAAGCAGAGATCAATTGCTTTGGGAAAAAGTTAGACGCTAACCTGTCTTTCTCTGAGGAAGGGTAGGAAATACTCACTCTTCAAGAACATGAGAAAAGATATGCTATTTCTGGGAAATGTAAGACACAAAAACTCTACACTCCTAAGGGAGGGACAGGAAACACTCACTCTTGGATCCAGGGTCTTATACCAATACAAGACAGAGGGGAAGAAATTCCTTCCCACTCAAAATCTGCCATAGATACAAGGCGGAGTTTAGATGCAACAAGAAGGTGAGGAAGCAATGCTGAGAAAGACTGACCCCCAAAACCCAGATGCACAGGTAATGCTAAAGACTGAGGCTGGTCCTGGAGAACCCAGAAAAACTTCTGTCCCTATGAAAAGCCTAGAATAGGCTAACAAACAATAGAAGTCTTCCTGTTTCCTTCCACTGGTTGAGGGGGCAAGTGCTTGGAGAGAAATCCTTTCTGTGGAACAGAGGGTGGAGAATAAACATTGAGGAAGTTCAATTCTCACTCTAAGCACAAGGTAAAAGCAGTACACTGCTATTTGATGCCTCTGGTTTACTGAAGGTAAAGACAGCAACAGGTATACCAAACCTAGCTCAATTTCTGACTATACTGACCCAGTATTCTGTCAAGAAAAGTTGATCATATTTCTAGTAAAGAAACAATGACTCTTGTTAGATTCAGGAAATATATTACATACATACAACTGCAAGAGCAGCCAAAGGTGCCAGCTCCCTGTTTCCCTTGTCCCACAGGACAATGACAAAAACTTCAAATGGCTGCAGCACAAATGGTGATATACAGCCTGTCCCACAGTGAAACTAATTAGTATTATATCCTATAGATCTACCCTGAAGAGGGCGAGACAGAAAGCTTCATACCTCATCAGAATCTGGGAGGCAATGAAAAATGTCTCATGACAGCCCCTAGGAAGATAGGGAGGCAAGTGAGAAATGGTTTAGTAGCAGCTGGTCACAAGTTTCTCATGCTCTCATGTTTCAGAAGGATCACAGAGCATTCTGCAAAGAACTAGAGCAGCTGAAGTTAAACCTGGCTATATGGCCTATGTGAATAAGTGTAAGGTGGTGGGTTAGACTGTTTATTTGAGATTGTTCTTCTTTTTTGAGGAAGGCCTGTATCACTATAAACTTCCCTCTTAGCACTGCCTTTGCTGTGTCCCATAAATTTTGTGTGGTTGTGTTTTCATTTTCGTTTGTCTCAAGGTATTTTTTAATTTCAAGTTTGATTTCATGATTGACGCATTGGTTTTTTAATAACGTGTTGTTTAATCTCCATGCTTTCCTTTTGTTCTCCTTTGTTTCTCTGTTGTGGATTTCTAGTTTCATGGCATTGTGGTCAGTAAAGATGCTTGAGATAATTTCTATCTTCTTAAAATTGTTGAGGCTTCTATTGTGCCCAAGTACATGATCAGTCCTAGAAAATGTTCCATGTGCACTTGAAAAGAATGTATATCCTATTTTGGGGGGGGGGGTGTAATGCTCTGAAAATATCCACCAAATCTAATTTTTCTATTGTATCATTTAATTTCTCTGTTGCCTTATTTATTTTCTGTCTGGAAGATCTGTCTAGTGATGTTAATATGGTGTTAAAATCTCTGACAATGATTATATTCAATAAGTGCAAGGTTATCAAGGCACTAGCATAGAGCTGTTCCCCTATACACCCCATCCTAACAATTTAACAGAAGAAAAGACATGTTTCTTTCTGGGCATAAATGCTATTTATATCACATTTTACTGTTCCTAAACACAATGTCCATAATTAAATTAAAAATTATGACACATTAAAAAAAAAAGGAAAAAACCCAACCTATTGTCAAGAAATAATGCAAACAATAGAATGTGATTCAGAGATGACACAAAAGTTGGAACTATCAAACAAGTTATTTTAAAAATCTATCATTCACAGTAAAGCAGAAATTAAGGCATTCTTAAGTAAACTAAAGCTGAGGAGTTTGCCACTATAGATTTGCCCTAAAAAAAAGCTAAAAGGAGACCTCCAAGCTTATATGAAAGAATATTAGACATTAACACAAAGACATATGAAAAAATACAATAGTAAAGGAAGCCGCACATTTCAGTACAAAAACCAGTAACATTGCATATTTGGTTGGTAATCTTTATATTTTCCTGCATGATTTAAAAGGAAAATGCATAAAACAACAATTATAAAGCCATGCTAATAAGCATGAAAGGTATAAAAGATGTAATTTGTGACAATAACAACATAAAGGGAGGTAAGGAAGTCTAAAAGAGTAGGTGTATACTATTGAGTCAAAGCTGGTATCAATTCAAACTCGATTATTATAAAGTTAAGATGTTGATTGTAATACACGGGGTCATCACTAAGAAAAAAACAAACAAAAAAAATTAATACAGAAAAAGAAACTGGATTTAATCAAAATAGTACACTAGAAAAAATCAGTCACAAAATAAGTCAGTAATGGAGGAACTGCAGAACAAAAAGGGTATATGACATGCAGAAATGATAGCAAAAATTATAGAAGTATGTCTTCCCTTATAAGTAATTACTTTTAATGCAAAGGGATAAAACATTCCATAAAAGACAGATCTATTTACAGAATGGATGAAAAACATGATCCAACCATATGCTGTCTATAAGAAATGCACTTTAGACCCAAAGACATAAGTAAATTGAAAGTGAAAGGAGGGAAAAAATATATGTCATGCAAACAGTAATTAAAAGAGAGCTGAAGTAGATTTACTAGTATCAGACAGAATAAATTTTAAGTAAAAAAATTACAAGAGACAAAAAAGTTCACTATATATTAATAAAATATTCAATTCCCAAGAAAATATGGCAATTATAAACAGATATGCATCAAAGAACAATGACTTAAAATGACAAAAACTAACAGAATTGAAGGGAACTATGGAGTTCTATAATGACAGTTGGAGAATTCAATACCCCATTCTCAATAATGGACGGAACAACTACACAGAAGATCAATTAGGAAGTTAAAAACTTGAAAAGCTCTGCAAAACACTTAGACCAGACATATATAGCACATTCTACCCAACAGTAGAATATACGTCATCTCAAGTGTATATAGGACATTCTCCAGCATAGGCCATCTGCTAGAATGCAAAATGAGTTCTAATAAATTTAAAAAGATTGAAGTCATACAAAGTGTCTTCTCTGACCACAGTGGAATTAAAAAATCAATAACAAGAAAAACTGAACATTCACAAATATGTGGAAATTAAACACACTCTTAAACAACCAATGGGTCAAGGATAAATTACAAGTGAAATTAGAAAATACTTTGAGATAAATAAAAGCAAAAACATAGCATATAAAAACCAATGGGATGCAGCAAAAGCAGTACTCAGTGGAAAGTTTACAGCTTCCTAAGCTTTTATAGCTTTCTAAGAGCATACATTAAAAAAGAAGATCCCAAATCAATATCTTAACTTTATATCTTAAGGACCTAAAAGAGCAAACTAAACCCAAAGCTACAAGAGGTAGAAAATAATAAATTACAGTAGAGATAAATGATATAAAGAATAGAAAAAACACAGAATCAACAAAACCAAAATTTTGTTCTTTGAAAAGATCAATACACTTGACATACACTTAGCCAGACTAACAAAGGAAAAAGAGAAAAGATGGGAATAAGTAAATAAAAATGAAAGTTCTAAAAAATATAAAAGTACTAAGAACAATTATATGTCAAGAAATTAGATACTCTAGATGAAATGGGCAAATTCCTAGAAACACTCAAATTATCTAAGTAACTCAAGAAGAAATATAAGATAACAGATCTATAACAAATAAAGAGATTGAATCTATAATCAAAAATTTCCCAGAGAGAAGCAAGATGGCGGAGTAGAAGGACACTTGTAGCTCACCCTCTCCCACAAATACACCAAAACTCACATCTACGGACCTACTCAGCCAACCAGAGCACCTGCCGAACTCCGACAGAACATCGCCCTCTTCGAAAGACAAAGACGCCAAAATTCTGGTAGGAGAAAAGGAAAAAAGAAAGAAGAAAAAGCAAAACAATGTGAGACCGATCCCGCAGGGAGGGAGCTGCAAAGGAGGACTGGTGCTCGTTTCCTGGGGCTCCCCTCTCCAACGGAGAGGCCAGCAGGAAGGAGGGGGAGCCTCCGAGGCTCAGATCTGCCCCAAGTACCCCTTGAACGACAGAACTGAGTTAAACAGGCACAAAGGGTCCCCGTGACACCCCCCCGAGACCCGAGTCGGTGGCTGGGGCCAGGGCAGGCCGCCCAAGCCGGGCAGAGGACTGGGGCGGCTGCACTGAGGCAGCCCCGGGGGACTGCAAGGGGCTGCGTGCTGTGGCTCAGAAGGGATATGGAACAGAACAACCTCGGTCCCCCATAAATTGCAAAAAAAGCAAAGCAACACAGCTGGTGTGCCCTGGGGGGAGGGGCGCCATAGCCTTTGTCTCCTAGGACCTGTGCCGCCATTACTGGCACTTTTCTCTAGAAGAGAGGTGGGGCGCAGCCACAACCGCCATCTCCTCGTGTGCGCAGCGCCCGGGCAGGGGCGGGGCTGAGACCTGAATCTGCACCCGGGTTTCCGCAACCTCCTAGGCAGGACTGAGACTTGTTTACAGCCCAAAGCAGATAGGATCTTTCTGCCCTGGCACCTCAGAGAACTCTTGCCACCAAGACAAACAAAGGAGCTGAGATTTGGCCCAGAGCAGGGGCGGGGCCGTTCCACAGTCTTCCCCGAGCCCACCTTTGGAGCGCCCACCCGAGGCAGAGCGGGCAGCTGCACAGAGCAGCGGAGCAACCTGCACCGGGAGAGGGTGGGCGGCCCCCGGCCCACCTGGCAGGAACAAAGCACCTGACCACGGTGCTGGGAAGGGGCACGATCAGCCCACCTGCCTCCCCTGAGCCCAGCAGCTGACTGCAGCATCGGGAGAAGGAGTGACCCGCCCGCCCACCAGGTAAGAGCTCAGCACCTGACCCAGTGTTGGGGGGGGGGCGCAATCTGCTAGCCGACAGCCACTGGGAGCAGCACAGACAAGGGTGCCAATGGAGGGCCTCTACAAACAGCAAGCTGAGTACGTGAAACAGGGTGAAGACACAAAGACCGCTCGATAAAATCATTAAGAGCACACAGTCTCCAGGAGAACTAGAAAACTGATACTCCTTAAGCCACAGTGCCAGAAAGATATGAGCAAGATGAAGAAGCAAAGGAACCACTCCCAATTAAAAGATCAAGAGAAATCCCCTGAAAGCACTATCAAGGAAATAGACATTGATGGCCTATTAGATCAAGATTTCAAAAAAGGAGTGATCAAAGTACTGAAGGAACTAAAAGAAATAGTGTTTAGAGATATAAAATATGTCAAAAATGAAATAGAAGCTATAAAGAAGAACCAAGTAGAATTAGTAAATTCATTTGCTGAGATGAGAGCTGACCTAAAGGCTGTACAAAGCAGGCTAGATAATGCAGAGGAACAAAAAAGTGACCTTGAAGACAGGACAACAGAAAGCATCCAATCAAAACAGGTGAGAGGAATAGCAAATTGAAAACAATATAAGGGACCTATGGGATAATACAAAGCATGCCAATCTACGCATAATAAGGGTTCCAGAAGGGGAAGAAAGAACAAAGGGGATTGAAAAGGTTTTTGAAGAAATCATGACTGAAACCTTCCCAAACCTAAAGGAATCAGATATCCAAGTACAGGAGGCTCAGAGGGTCCCAAAAAGGAAGAACCCAAACAGACCCACACCAAGACATATCATCATCAAGATGGCCAGAGTCAAGGATAAAGAAATGATCCTAAAGGCAGCAAGAGAAAAACAAAGAGTGAGTTACAAGGGAACCCCCATGAGGCTCTCAGCTGATTTCTCTACACAAACACTACGGGCCAGAAGGGAGTGGCAAGATATATTCAAAGTCCTGAATGAAAAAAAAGATGCAGCCTAGGATACTCTATCCAGCAAGGCTATCCTTTAGAATAGAAGGAGAGATAAAGAACTTCACAGACAAGCAAAATCTAAAAGAGTTTAGCAACACTAAACCCATGCTAAAAGAAATATTCACAGGTCTACTCTAAATAGAAAAGAAGCAGGATGCTACAAAAATGAGAAACTCATAACTGGAAAGGAGATAACTGCCATGAATTACAAAAAGAATAAACACAAAATTGTAAAAGAAGACATCTAAATCATTAAGAGTGGGAGAGGGAAGCAAGGAAAGCCACTGTGAAAACAGTATGGAGATTCCTCAAAAGACTAGGAATAGACTTAACATATGACCCAGGAATCCCGCTCCTGGGCACATATCCAGAAGGAACCCTACTTCAAAATGACACCTACACCCCAATGTTCATAGCAGCACTATTTACAATAGCCAAGACATGGAAACAGCCTAGATGTCCATCAACAGATGACTGGATGAAGAAGAAGTGGTATATTTATATGATGGAATACTATTCAGTCACAAAAACCAACAACATAACGCCATTTGCAGCAACATGGATGTTCCTGGAGAATGTCATTTTAAGTGAAGTAAGCCAGAAAGAGAAAGAAAAATACCATATGAGATCGCTCATATGAGGAATCTAAAAAAAAAAAAAAGAAATATAAAACAGAAACAGACTCATAGACATAGAATACAAACTTGTGGTTACCAAGGGGATGGAGAATGGGAAGGGACAGACTGGGATTTTAAAATGCAGAATAGATAAACAAGATTATACCATATAGCACAGGGAAATATATACAAGATTTTGTGATATCTTACAGCGAAAAAAAAAATGTGACAATGAATAAATATATGTTCATGTATAACTGAAAAATTGTGCTCTACACTAGAATTTGACACAACATTGTAAAATGACTCTTACTCAATAAGAAAATGTAAAAAATAAATATAAATAAATAAATAAATAAGAACTAACTGTTAAATCTTAAAAGAAAAAAAAAATTTCCCAATGAAGAAAAGCCTGGGACCAGATAGTTTCACTGACAAATTTTGCTAAACTTTTAAAGAATTAACATTAATTCTAATTAGTATTTAAAACACTAGAAGAGGAGGAAAGCTTCCTAATTCATTCTGAGTCCATTTTTAACACAATATCAAAGCCAGACAATGATACCACAAGAAGAAAAAATTACAGACCAATATTGCTTAATATAGATGCAAAATCCTCAACAAAATACTAGCAAACTAAACCATGAACAAGTGGGATTTATTCCAGGAATGTTAGAGCGGTTCAACATAAAGAAATCAATTAATACAATACAGACTGAAGTGGAAAAGAAGACACTATCATCTCAATTGATATAACAAAGGCATTTGACAAAATCTAACATTGTTTCATTATAAAACCTCTCAGAAAACCAGTAATAGAAAGAAACTTCCACAACGTGATAAATGACATTAATGGAAAAACCACAAGTAATAACATACTCAGTGGTGAAAGACTGAAGGCTCTCTCCCTAAGATCAGGAACAAGATATGGATGCCCACTTTTACCACTGCTATTCATCATTGTATTGGAAGTTTTACAGCAATTAGACAAGGAAAAAAAAAATAAAAACTAGATAGGAAGAAGTAAAACTATATGCCCAGATGACATGGTCTTTGACATAGAAAATCCCAAATAACACACACACAAAATATTCGAGCTAATAAACTAATTGCACAAATTTGCATGTTTCAAAATCAATACTCCAAAATCAGTTTTGTTTCTACCCACTATCAATCAACAATCTTAAAAGGTAATTAAGAAATCAATTTCATTTTTATAGCGTCAAAAAAGAGTAAAATGCCTAGGAACAAATTTAACCACAGAGGTGAAAGACATGTATGCTGAAACTACAAAAAATGGCTGAGAGAAATTAAAGAAGATCTAATTAGATGGAAGACATCCTGTGTTCATGGATTGGAAACTTAATATTGTTAAGATCTCAATACTGTACAATATGATCTACAGATTGGACACTATCATAGCAAAATCTAACAGACATTTATCCAGAAAAGGAAAAGGTAATCCTAAAATTCATACATAATTGCAAGGGGCCCTAATAACCAAAACAATCTGCAAAAAGAAAAAAGTTGGAGGACTCAAACTTCCTGATTTAAAATTTATTACAAAGCTACAGTAATCAAAATGGTTTTGTGCTACCATAAGGATGGATATACAAACCACTACAACAAAATTGAGAGTCAATGAATGAATTCCATATACCTATGGCCAACAGATTTTTGATAAAGGTGCCAAGTCCATCCAGTGGAGAAAAAAATTGTCTTTTCAACAAGTTGTGCTGGGATAACAAGATTTCCACCAGCAAAAATGTAAAATTGGACCCTACTTCACACAATATATAAAAATTAACTCAAAAAGGGCCAAAATTCATAAATATAAGTACTAAACCATAAAACTCTTAGAGAAAACATAGGGGTAAATCTTCATGAACTTGCATTCTTAGTCATGACATTAAAAGCATGAGTAACAAAATAAATAGACTTCATAAAAATTTAAAACTTTAGTGCATCAAAGGACATTATCAAGAAAGTGAGAATACAATCTATAGAATGGAAGAAAATATTGGCAAATCCTGTATTTGATAAATGTTTCATATTGACATAAAGAACTCTTACAACTCAACTACAAAATGACAAACAACCCAGTTAAAAATGATCAGAGGACTTGAAACACATTTCTCCAAAAAAGATATCCAAATGTACCATAAGCACATAAAAATCTGTACATTAGTCATTAGGAAAATGCAAATATAAAATACAATTTTTACCACAACATATCTAATAGGATAGCTATAATAAAAAGAAAACAGGAAATAACAAGCACTGGTGAGGAAGTGAAGAAATTGCAACACTCATACATTACTAGCATATATGTAAAAAAGAAAAACACTGTGAAACAGTTTAGTTGTTCCTCATAAAGTTAAACACAGAATTATCATATAAGCCAGCATTTCCATTCCTAAGTATATACCCCGAAGAAATCAAACAGGGAATCAAAGTGACATTTGTATGCCAATGTACAATGCAGTATTATTCACAATAGGCAAAAGATGGACTCCAAATGTCCAGACGAATAGATAAACAAAAATGTAGTATTTACGTACAATTGAATGTTATTTAGCCATAAAAGGAATGAAACTCTAGTACAAGCTATAATATGGGTGAACCTTGAAAACATTATGCTAAATGAAATCAGTCAGACACAAAAGAAAAAATATTGTATGATTTCACTTTTATGAAATATCTTGGATCAGCAAATTCATAAAGACAAAAAATAGATTTGAGTTTACAAGGAGCTAGGAGCGAAGGGAGCACGGAATGGATAGTTATTGCTTAACAGGTATAGATCTTCTGTTTGGGAGGATGAAAATTTTTGGAAGACAGCAGGAAAACTGCCAAACACTTAGAAACTAAACTACACACTTCTAAATAATCCAAGGGTCAAGGAGGAAGTCTCAAGGAAATTGAAAAGAAATATCTTGAACTTAATGAAAATAAATATACAACACAGCAAATTTTGTGGGGAATAGCTGAAGCAAGGTTGAGAGGAAAATTTATAGCACTAAAAAACATTACCCAAAAATGAAACATCTCAAATAAATAGTATAGTAATATAATCTCACTTGAAGAGCCTAGAGAAAGAGGAGCAAAATAATACCAAAGCAATCAGAATGAAGGAAATAATAAAGAATAGGATCAATGAAATTAGAAACAGGAAAGCAATAGAGAAAGTCAAAAAGACAAAGAGCAGGTTCTTTGAAAAGATCAATAAAATTGACAAACCTCTAGCAAGAATGACAAAGACAAAATAACCCATGGTCAAAGTGGAAACACAAGAGATGCTGGAATATATTTGGAGTTAAATGAAGGCAAATTCACAGCATATCAAAATTTGTGGGACACAGCTAAAGCAGTGCTGAAAATAAAACATGTTAGTAAAGAAGAAAGGCCTAAAATGAATAAGATAATGTTTTCCCTTAAGAAATTAGGAAAAGAAGAACAATTCAACACAAGGCATGCTGAATGAAGAAATTAAGAGAGACAAGGGCAAAAATCAGTAAAATTTAAAACAGAGAAAAATCAATGAAACTAAATGGTGATTATTCTAAAAGATAAAAGAGATATACCTCTAAAACTTATGAAATCAAAAGAAAGAGCAAAGACAAATTACCAATATCAGAAATGAAACAGCAGCTATCACTACACATGCTCCAGGAATTAAAAGCATAAGATTAAGAAAAATTCTATGCCAATGAATTTAATTATTTAAATAAAATGGACCTAATCCTTGAAAGTCATCAATTACCAAAAGTCACTGAAGAAGAAATTGATTACCTAAACAAGCTTATTTAGTAAATAAGTTGAATTTTTAGTTAAAATCTTATGCACAGAGAAAAGTCAAGCCCTAAATGACTTTACTGGCAAATTCTATTAGACATTTAAGGGAAAATTCACACCAGTACTAAAAGAACTCTTCTAGAAAATAGAGAAGGAACATTTCCAAATAATTTTATAAGGTTGAAATTACTCTAACATCAAATGTGACAAATGTATTACAAGAAAAGGCAGCTAGAGATCAGTATCTCTTATGAACTTTGACAGAAAAATCCTTAACAATATATTAGCAAATCAAATCCAGCAATATATAGGAAGGATAATGCTTTCTTTGATATGACCAAGAGGTCGTATCATTTACAGGCATATGTCATTTTATTGCACCTCACTTTCTTGCACTTCCCAGATAACTCTGTTTTTTTTTTTTACATATTGAAGGTTTGTGAAAACCCTGCCTTGAGCAAGTCTATCAGCACTTGCTCACTTCAAATCTCTGAGTCACATTTTGGTAATTCTCATAATGTTTCAAACTTTTCCATTATTATTATATTTGTTGTGGTGATCTGTGATCAGTTACCTTTGATGTTACTACTGTAATTGTTTTGAGGCACCATGAACTGGGCCCAAATAAGACAGTAAACTTATTTGATAAATGCTGTATGTGTTCTGACTGTTCCACCAACAGGCTGTTTCCCAGTTTCTCTTTCCCCTTGGACCCCCCTATTCCCTGAGACACAACAATATAGAAATTAGGCCAATTAATAATGTTACAATGGCCTCGACATGTTCAAGTAAAAGGAATAGTCACATGTCTCTCACTTTAAATCAAAAACTAGAAATGATTAAGCTTAATGAGGAAGCATTTCACAAGCTGAGATGGGCTAAAAGTTAGGCCCCCTGCACCAAACAGCCAAACTGTGAGTGCAAAAGGAAAATTCTTGAAGGAATTTTAAAGTGCTACTCCAAAGAACACATGAATGATAAGGAAGTAAAACAGTCTTGTTGCTAATATGAAGAAATTTGAGTGGTCTGGATAGAAAATCAAACCAGCCACAACATTCCCTTAAAACAAAGTCTAATCCAAAGAAAGGCCCTAACTCTCTTTAATTCTATGAAGGCTGAGAGAGGTGATGAAGCTTCAGAAGAAGTTTCAAGCCAGGAGATGGTGGTTCAGGAGGTTTAAGGAAAGATGCCATCTCCATAACATAAAAGTACAAGGTGAAGCAGTAAGTGCTGATGTAGAGCTGCAGCAAGTCATCCAGAAGATATAGCTAAGATATAGCTAAGAAGGTGGCTACACTAAACAACAGATTTTCAATGCAGATGAAACAGAAGAGCTATAGGAATAAGACACCATCTTGGACTTTTCATAGCTAGAGAGGAGAAGTCAATGCCTGGCTTCAAAGCTTCAAAGGACAGTCTGACTCTTTTGTTAGGGAGAGAGCAGCTGGTAGTTTGAACTTGAAGCCAAAGCTCATTTACCATTCTGAAAATCCTAGGGTCCTTAAGAATTATGCTAAATTGACTCTGCCTATGCATCATAAATGGAACAACAAAGCCTAGATGACATCACGTCTTTTTATAACATGGTTTACTGAATATTTAAGCCCACTTTTGAGAACTACTGCTCAGAAAAAAGATTCCTTTCAAAATATTACTGCTCAGTGATAATGTACCTGGTTACCCAAGAGCTCTGATGGAGGTGCAAATGAGATTAATGTATTCATGCTTGCTAACACAGCATCCATTCTGCAGCCCATGGATCAAGGAGTCATTTCAACTTTCAAGTCTTAGGAATTAAGAGTTACATTTCATGAGGCTACAGCTGCCATAGATAGTGACTCCTCTGATAGATCTGGGAACAGCAAATTCAGAACTTTCTGGACAGGATCCACCCTTCTAGATGTCATTAAGAACATTCATGATTCATGGGAAGAAGTCAAAATATCAACATTCATAGGAGTTTGGGAGAAGTTGATTCCAACCCTCATGGATGACATTGAGGGGTTCAAGACTTCAATGGAGAAAGTCACTTCAGATGTGGTGGAAATAGCAAGAGAAATAGAATTAGAAGTGGAGCCTGAACATGTGACTGAATTGCTGTGATCTCATAAAACTTGAATGGATGAAAACTTCTTATGGATGACCAAAGGAAATGGTTTCTTGAGATGGTATGTACTCCCAGTGAAGAGTCTGTGAAGATTGTTGAAATTACAACAAAGTATTTAGAATACTACATAAACTTAGTTAATAAAGCAGCAGCAAATTTTGAGAGGATTGACTCCAATTTTGAAAGAAATTCTACTGTGGGTAAAATGCTATCAAACAGCAGTGCGTGCTACAGGTGAAATGTTCATGAAAGGAAGAGTTGATTGATATGGCACACTTCATTGTTGTCTTATTTTAAGAAATTGCCACAGCCACCCCAACCTTCAGCAACCACCATCTGTATCAGACAGCAGCCATCAACTTCAAGGCAAGACCCTCCACCAGCAAAAGATTACAATTTGCTAAAGGCTCAGATGATGGTTAGCATTTTTAGCAATAAATATTTTTTAAATTAAGGTATGTACATTGTTTTTTGAGATATAATGTTATTTCACACTTAATAAGCTATAGTATAGTGTAAATATGACTTTTATATGCACTGGGAAATCAAAAAACTCGTGTGACTTGCTTTATAATAATAATCAACTTAATGCAATTGTCTCGAACCAAACCCTCAATATCACCAAGGTACGTCTCTATATATACATAAAACAAGTAGAGTGTACTACAGGAATGTCAGATTGTTTCAACATTGGAAAATCAACCAACATAATTCAGTATATCAATAAGCAAAAGTAAAAAGTATATATGAGAATTTCAATATAGAAAAAGCATTTAACAAAATTAAACATCTATTTAAAAATTCTCAGAAAGCTGGGAATATATAGAAATTTCCTCAACCTGAAAAAAGGCATGTATGAAATATCAACAGTGGACATTGAACTTCGTGGAAAAAGACTGAATGTTTTCCTCTTCAGATGAGAAACAAGACAAGGATGTTCACTCTGAGCACTTGTGCTTAACGTTATACTGTAGGTCCTAGTCAGTGTAATCAGGTAGAAAAAAAAAATAATATAAAAGGCATCTAGATTTGAAAAGAAGAAATTAAACTGCCTTTTTTCTCAGATGATATAATTGTCTATTTAGAAAATTACAGAGTCTTCCAACAAAAGCTATTATATCTGAGAAGCAAGATTTTAATCCTCACAGAATGCAAGGTCAATGTACCAAAATCAATTGAAATTCTCTACACCAGCAATGAAAGCTGCAAATTAGAATGAAGTAAACACTATCATTTATAACAATATCAAAATAGGAACTACTCATAAATAAATAAATACTCATAAATATGCACTGTTTGTATGCTAAAAGGTACAAAACATTTCTGTGAGAGATTTAGAGAGGCCTATGTTATATACTGTAGTCACAGACTCGAAAATAATTTGTTAAGATTTCAGTTCTCCTCAAATGGATGTACAAAACCTAGGTATTCTCAATCAAAATTCCAGCAGGCTTTTTTCCATAAGAACTATGACACTAATTATAAACTTTATGTGAAAAATCAAAAAATTTGTAATTCATACTACTTAATTTCAAGAATTACAGTCTATAGCTAGCAAGTCCATGCAACAGTGATATAAGCATAGACATACAGATCTAGAGAACAGAATAGAAAATCCAACTATATATGTTAAATTGATTTTTTTGACAAACGTACCAAGATAATTCACTGGAGAAAGATCAGTCTTTTAAAAAATGGCATTGGGAAATTTATGCATAAATAAATAAAACCTTGGTCACAATATCTACAAAGTCACAATATCTACAAAAATTAAATAAAAATATATTATAACCTAAATATAAAACATATAACTATAAAGTTTCTGAAAGAAACCCTGGAAAAACACTTATGACCTTGATTGTACAAATATTTCATAGATAATATGCAAGAAATCAAAGTATAAAGAAAAAAATTGATAAATTAGACATAACCAAAATTAAAAGCTGCTACTCTTCAAAAGACAACTTTATAAAAATGAAAAGGTAAGCCACAGACAAGGAGAAAATATTTGCCAAATACATATCTGATAAAGGACTTGTATCCAGAATATAAAAAGAACAACTTCAACTAAATAGTAATGAGGCAAATAATAAAATTTAAAATAAGTAAAATCTGAACAGATAATTCATCAAAGAAGAGGTAGAGATTGCAGATAAACACAGGAAAAGATGGTCAATATCATAAACTATTGGGGAAATGTAAATTAAAGCCATTAGACAGTTATCTCATTTTTAAAACTGTAACTACCAAGTGCTGACAAAGACAAAGAACAAATTGAACTCTCATACATTGCTGGTGAGGATGCAAATTATACAGGCATTTTAGAAAAGACTGGAACTTTCTTTTAATGTTAAACATATACTTATCATATGAACCCACTGCTTCGATCCTAGTAATTTACCCAAGAGAAACGAAATCGTATGTGCAACACAAAGACCTCTACACAAATGTTCATGGCAATTTCATTATAGCCTCATAATAACCAAAACTTGGAAACAATCCAAATCTTCGTCAACTAGTAAATGGCTAAAGAAACTGTGAAATAGTTACATAATGAGAACTATTTAGCAATAAAAAATAATGAACTAATACACACAACAGCACAAAAGAATCTCAAAAGCATTCTAATTATTAGAAGCCAGAAATATTATATACATATAAAATTAAGCATATACATATATTTCTGTATAACTATACATATTTATGTATGTATATTGTTATAGAGACAGAAATCAGAGCAGTGTTTCCAAGGGACTGGGAGTGGAGCTCTAGATTTCACTTAAACTAAAAGCCAGTGTTCTTACAGTGGCCTACAAGGATTTAGGCAATCTGACACCTCAATTACCTCTCTGACCTCGTCTCCTACTCTCTCATTACTTACTTTCTCTCAGCCACACTGGCCTCTTCACTATATTCTTCAAACACACTAAGTACACTGCCATTTAGGGCTTTTGCATTGGCTATATCCTCTGCCTAGAACATTCTTTTCTAAGATACTCAGTTGGTTTACTCCCTCAAATCTTTATTCAAATCTTACTTTCTCAAGGAGGCCTACCCTGACCACCCTGTTTAATAATGATTCCTCCTTTCCACACACGCCAGACACTTGTCATCTTCTAACATATTAAATAACTTACTAATTGTGTTTATCCCTGTGTTATCTCCCCCTCTAGAATGAACTTCATGAGGGTAGAGATCTTTGCCTGGTTTGTCTACTGGTTTGTCCCAAGCACATAAAACAGTGGGAGTTTGGTGTATAGTAGGCTGAGATATTTATTAAATGAATGAATATTATATGCTTAAAATGAATATATTAGTTATAAGAGAATGATTGCTTCCTTCTCCTTTTCATGGCCTGAAATTTTAAAATTTTTATTGAAATTTAGTTTATCTTGATATGTTAATAAACTACGTAACATGTCAGTTGAATATATATATTTATATGGAAACTCAAATACCTTTTGTAAAAGAGTCTAGGTCTAATACACAGTGAAAATGGTAAATAAACCACTTTGGTAAATTTGCCTCCTGATTCATTTCCTACCATAAGCCTTCCTTGACTATTTCCACCCTACCCTGATTATACTTTTGCCCATATCTCATCATCACTCTATCTCTAGTTTATTTAGTTGTTTAAGTTATCTAGTTCAGTGACTGCCAAACCTGGTTAGTAATTAGGCTCACTGGAGAAATTTTTTAAATTGCAGATGCCTGGACTTTATCCCAAATATACTAAACAATGATCAATAGGCATAGAAACCTGAAATCTTTATTTTTAAGTATTTATCTGCATGATTTGGATGATCACCCAGATTTAGGGCAAAGAACTCTGAACATGAGTTATAACTCCACAGCCAGATTCCAAGTTCCTAAAATAATGTAATGAAGTCTCCTGTGTTCACCACAAGACTAATTAGATAATAGGACCCTTAAATGTGGATGCTTGATGATCAGAACTAGTTAATCTTGTCCATGACATTTTATTTCATGGCAAGAGTAAATCCTCCCATTTCTATTAATATAAACAACTTAACTTTCAGGACAATTCATAGCCCCCCATGGCCTGCCCACAGAGCTCTGAGCTTAAAACTCCATCCTCTAAACTGTCTTAGTCAAACTTCTCCTTTTTAAACAGTGATTACATGAGGTTCTTGCTTATTATGCTGATCAAACTTGCAGATGATCCAAAGATAGAATCCTATCATATGCTGAATGACATATGAGATTCAGAATTCCCTGAACATGTTAAAATGCTCAGCCAGAACCCAAATAGTGCAATTTCACAGACTGATGTTATTATTACATCATATACCAATCTGCTTTTAGGAATCTCTCCTGAAAATAATCAGAATTAGAAAAAAATTTTATGTACAAAGATGTTTATTATAATGCTTTTAAAATATGCAAATAATTATTACTCTAATTATTAAAAAACAGATTTAAGGAATGTTGAAAGGCACAGAGGAACAATTAAATTCTATGCAGAAATATTCCATATAGAAACAACTAATGTACACATGCTGAGGTATTGCCTTTTATTTCATTACTGTAAATGTTTTTTCTTATAAAACTGTAATTATACATACATAATATATTTTTACTGAAGTATAGTCAGTTTACAACATCGTATCAATTTCTGGTGTACAGCACAATATTCCAGTCACACATATACATAATTTGTTTTTATATTCTTTTTCATTGTAGGTTACTACAAGACATTGATTATAGTTCCCTGTGCTATACAGTGGAAACTTCTGTCTATCTATTTTATAGACAGTAGTATCTGCAAATCTCGAACTCCCAATTTATCCCTTCCCATCCCCTTTCCCCTTTGGTAACCATAGTTTTTTTTCTATATCCATGAGTCTGTTTTGGGTTTGTAAATAGAATTTGTATCACTTTTTTTTAGATTCCACATATAAATGATATCATGTGATTATTTGTCTTTCTCTGTCTGACTTCACTTAATATAATCTCTAGGTCCATCCATGTTGCTGCAAATGGCATTATTTCATTTTTTTTTAGGCTGAGTGTGTATATATATATATATATACACACACACACACATACACATACATACACACCACATCTTCTTTATCCAGTCATCTGTTGATGGACATTTAGTTTGTTTCCATGTCTTGGCTATTGTAAGTAGTGCTGCTGCCATGAACATTAGTGTCTTTCCAAACTATAGATTTCTCCAGATATATGCCCAGGAGTGGGATGGCTGGATTATAGGGTAGGTCTATTTTTGGTTTTTTTAAGGAACCTCCATACTGTCCTCCATAGTGGCTGCACCAATTTACATTCCCACCAACAGTGTAGGAGGGTTCCTTTCTCCCCACACCCTCGCTAGCATTTATCATTTATAAACTTGTTAATGATGGCCATTCTGACTGGTGTGAGATGATAACTCATTGTACATTTGATTTGCATTTCTCTAATAATTAGCAATATTGAGCATCTTTTCATGTGCCTGTTGGTCATCTGTATGTCTTATTTGGAGAAATGTCTATTTAGGTCCTCTTCCCATTTTTTGATTGTTTTTTTTATTAAGCTGTATGAGCTGTTTGTATATTTTACAAATTAGTCCCACGTTGGTCATGTCATTTGCAAATATTTTCTTCCATTCCATAAGTTGTCTTTTGATTTTGTTTATGATTTTCTTTGCTGTGGAAAAGCTTTTAAGTTTAATTAGGTCCCATTTGTTTATTTTTGCTTTTATTTCCATTATTCTAGTAGCTGGCTTGAAAATAAAATATTGCTGAAATTTATGTCAAAGAGTGTTTGAAAAATAGCATCTGGTCTTACTTTTAGGTCTTTAATCCATTTTGAGTTTATTTTTGTATATTGTGTTAGAGAATGTTCTACATATTAGACCAGATGGACTTAATTGATATTTACAGAGCATTCCATTTGAAAGCTGAAGAAGACCCATTCTTCTTAAATGCACATGGAACATTCTCCAGGATAGATCACATGTTGGCCTACAAAGCAAGCCTTGGTAAATTTAAGAAAACTGAAATCATATCAAGCATCTTTTCTGACCACAATGCTATGAGATTGGAAATCAACTACAAGAAAAAAAACCCTGCAAAACCCACAAACTTGTGGAGGCTAAACAATATGCTACTAAACAACCAATGGATTACTGAAGAAATCGAGGAGGAAATCAAAAAATACTTAGAGACAAATGAAAATGAGAACACAATGATGCAAAACCTATGTGACACAGCAAAGGCAATTCTCCGAGGAAAGTTTATAGCAATACAAGCTTACCTCAGGAAGCAAGAAAAATCTCAAATAAACAACTTAACTTTACACCTAAAGCAACTAGAGAAAGAAGAACAAACATAACCAAAAGTTAGAAGAAGGAAAGAAATCATAAAGATTAGAGCAGAAATAAATGAAATAAGAGACTAAAAAAAAAAAACTAAAAAACTAAGAACCAATGAAACTAAAAGCTGATGCTTTGAAAAGATAAACAAAATTGATAAACCTTTAGCCAGACTCATCAAGAAAAAAAAAAAGGGAGAGGGCCCAAATTAATAAAATTAGAAATGAAAAAGGAGATGTTACTACTGACACAACAGAAATACAAAGGATCATAAGAGGCTACTATGAGCAACTATATGCTAACAAAATGGACAACCTAGAAGAAATGGACAACTTCTTAGAAAGGTACACTCTTCCAAGACTGAATCAAGAAGAAATAGAAAATATGAACAGACCAATTACCAGCACTCAGATTGAATCAGTAATTTAAAAACTCCCAACAAACAAAAGTCCAGGACCAGATGGCTTCACAGGGGAATTCTACCAAACATTTAGAGAAGTGTTAACACCTATCCTTCTGAAACTATTCCAAAAAAATTGCAGAGGAAGTAACACTTCTGAACTCATTCTATGAGGCCATTATCACCCTGATACCAAAACCAGGCAAAAATATCACAAAAAAATAAAATTACAGGCCAATATCACTTATGAATATAGACACAAAAATCCTCAACAAAATACTAGCAAATTGATTCCAACAACACATTAAAAAGATCATACATCATCATCAAGTGGGATTTATCTCAGGGATGCAAGAATTTTTTCAATATATGTTAATCAATCAATGTAATATACCACATTAACAAACTGAAGAATAAAAACCATATGATTATCTCAGTAGATGCAGAAAAATCTTTTGAAAAAATTCAACATCCACTTATGAGAAAAACTCTCTAGAAAGTGGGCATAGAGGGAACATACCTCAACATAATAAAGACCATATATGACAAACTCACAGCTAACATTATTCTCAGTGATGAAAAGCTAAAAGCATTTCCTCTAAGATCAGGAATAAGACAGGATGTCCACTCTCACCACTTTTATTCAGCATAGTTTTGGAAGTCCTAGCCACAGCTATCAGAAAAGAAAAAGAAATAAAAGGAATCAAAATTGGAAAATAAGTAAAACTGTCACTGCAGATGATACAATACTATACATAGGAAATCCTAAAGATGCTACCAGAAAACTACTAGAGCTCACCAAAGAATTTGGTAAAATTGCAGTATAAAAATTAATATACAGAAATCAGTTGCATTTCTATACACTAACAATGAAATAGCAGAAAAAGAAATTAAGGAAACAATCACTTTACCATTGCATCAAAAAGAATAAAATACCTAGCAATAAACCTACATAAGGAGGCAAAGGATCTGTACTCTGAAAACTATAAGACACTGATGGAAGAAAGTAAAAACAACACAAACAGACAGAAAAATATACTGTGCTCTTGGATTGGAAGACTCAATATTGTTAAAATGGCCATACTACCCAAGGCAATATACAGATTCAATGCAATCCCTATCAAATCGCCAATGACATTTTTCACAGAACTGGAGCAAAAAAATGTTAAAATTTGCATGGAAACACAAGAGTCCAAATAGCCAAAACAATCTTGAGAAAGAAGAACGAAGCTGGAGTAATCATGCTCCCTGACTTTAGACTATACTATAAACCTATATCAAAACAGTATGATACTGGCACAAAAACAGACACATAGATCAATGGAACAGGATAGAAAGTCCAGAAACAAACCCATGCACTTAGGGTCAATTAATCTGCAACAAAGGAGGCAAGAATATACAAATGGATAAAAGACAATCTCTTCAATAAGTGGGACTGGAAAACTGAACAACTACACATAAAAGAATGAAATTAGAACATTCGGTTTTGTTTTGTAAATAAGTTCATTTGTGTCTTTTTCTTTTAGATCCCAGATATAAGTGATATCATATAGTATTTTTCTTTCTCTTCCTAGCTTATCTCACTTAGTATGACAATCTCCAGGTCCATCCATGTTGCTGCAAATGGCATTATTTTGTTCTTTTTTATGGCTGAGTAGCATTCCATTGTATGTGTATGTATGTATGTATGTGTGTGTGTGTGTGTGTGTACACACACCACAACTTCTTTATCTTATCATCTATGGATGGATATTTAGGTTGCTTCCATGTCTTGGCTACTGTAAATAATACTGCTGTGAACATTGGGGTACATGTATCTTTTCAAATTAGAGCTTGCTCTGAATGTATGCCCAGGAGTGGGATTGCTGATCATAGGGTAAGTGTATTTTTAGTCTTTTGAGGAATCTCCATACTGTTTTCCACAGTGGCTACACCAAACTGCATTACCACCAGCAGTGTAGGAGGGTTCCCTTTTCTCCACACCCTCCCCAGCATTTATCATTTGTGGACTTTTTATTGATGGCCATTCTGACAGGTGTGAGGTAACACCTCACTGTAGTTTTGATTCTCATTTCTCTGATAATTAGCATTATTGAGTATTTGTTCATGTGCCTATTGACCATTTGAATGTCTTCATTGGAGAATTGCTTGTTTAGGTCTTCTGCTGATTTTTGGTTGGGTTGTTTGTTTTTTTGTTATTAAGTTGTATGAGTAGTTTATATACTGGACATTAAGCCCTTGTCAGTTGTATCGTTTGCAAATATTTTCTCCCATTCGGTAAGTCATCTTTTTTGTTTTGTTTAGTTTCCTTTGCTGTACAAAAGCTTTTAAGTTTCACTAGGTCCCATTTGTTTATTTTTGCTTTTATTTCTATTGCCTGGGTAGACTGCCCTAGGAGAACATTGCTAAGATTTACATACGTAATACCTTATATTCTGTTCTTTTGACAAATAGCATTGATTATTAGCATTTCTCTATTACACTAAAGAGACAATCATTAAAACTGTGTTTTGAATATTCCTATTGCATGCCATAACTTTTATTACACATTCTTAGTTTTAAGAATTTAAATTAGACAATAAATATCATATATATATATATATATATAAAACTCTATTATCATACAGTATATTAAGGAGAAATTATTGTATTAAAAATGTACCCTTGTTTGAGGCATTTGATATATATTACAAATAAATCCTCAGAGAGGTTGTACAATTTCTTACACAGTAAAAAATTAACTGATTTTTTAAAATATTGCTTCTACTATTACTAGTAAGAAAAACAGTTTATTATATTATGGCAGTTAGTGAACTATATTTTTTGGCAAATTATCTCAATGTTTCTTACACGTTATACCACTAGGGTTTTA
>NC_045732.1:95890759-95984162 GCF_009834535.1 Camelus ferus | reverse complement strand
TCAAGGTGTCTAGAGTCAAATCCCCAGCTGACAGATTAGGAAACAGAAATTAAGACGGGGAAGTGGCAAGCAAACAGTAAGTCTCATCTGGCCCTTAGAGCAACCCCATAAGCCACACATTGCCTCAGCGAGATGGATCATAGAGTTTATCATCCAAACTGGGATATTTTTGAGAGTGAAAGGGCACATTAGTAATAACTGTGCCAGGACAATGGCATAAACTGAATTTTCCTGGACAAACCAGGATGCATGGTCACCTTAGACTTAGATCACTCGTACAAATACACCATAGCCAGATGTGTGTTGTATTAGTCCCCAAATCTTAGTGACTTAAAAAAAAACAACAATCATTTATCATTTATCACTCATCTGTAGGTTGGCTGTGACCCAGCTGATATAGTGTGAGCTCAACTGGGCAGCCCTTCTACAGATTGTAGTAGATGAGATGGTTCTGTTTCTTACTTCCGTCCTGTGAGTCACCTGAGGTAGTTCCACTCCACATGTCTTTCATCCTTCTTGGACCAGCAAACTCGCTGGTACATGTTCTTCTCATGGCACTGACAGAGGTGAAGATGACAAGCAGAACTGCATGAGTTTAAGACATAGGCTAGAAAAGGTATACTCTCACTCCTACCCATGTGCCATTAGCCAAAGCAAGTCATGTGGCCAAATCCAAAGTCAAAGGGTAGAGAACTAAACTGCCCACAATAAGGCCATAATAAAGGCAGGGATGCAGGAAGGAGGGACTCATTGGACCACTCATTCAATCTAATACATGCTTCACCCATCCCAACCTCATTACCACCACCCACACACAGACATACACCTTAAAAAGGAGGGGGAAAAGCCTATTTGCCTTCATATGAAATGGCATAATGCTGACTCAGTTCCTGACACAAAGTTATGAGTTTCAGAATCTGGAGTCAGTTTCTAATTTTCATAACTACTCCAAAAAATGGAAACTTTTCCAGTTGAGTATAATAGCATAACTCCTCAACCAATTGGCACCCAAAATTCCTCAATAAACTTCTCAAATCTGCTCAAATAAGCTACCCTTTCCCAACTAGGACTGGGATGCAGAGACAGTTTTAGGTTAGGGGTTAATTTCCCCTGACTTGCCTGTGCTATTTCACAGTGACAGTTTCTAACCTTCCCAGAGGGGTAAAAAAAAAGTATACATTAATAAAAATGTCAACAATATCATATTTTGGAGGTAACCTGGAATAATTCACAATAAATTAACACTTCCCATCAGAGAGACATTGTAGCTTACAGGAATGTCACTTTGTGAGAAGTGAGAGTCCTAAAGCCATGTGATTTCCATCTACAGGTTTCAAGTCCATTCAGAGCCCACCAGGGGATAATTACTTGCTAAGATGTACCCATCCCAGCAGAATATATTTGTTATGATTCAATTCCATCTCAGCGTGAAGGGAATTCTGGTTTGGTGGATAAAGCCCTAGAGGGCTAAGAAACTCTATCCCCTTCCACTTGACTGTGTGACCTTGGGCTGTTCATTAAACGTCCCCGGATTCATAGTCTATGGAGTAACACCCTAGACCTCTGCTTACCCTGAGTTGGATATGGGGATGAGTCACTAGATCCCTATGTGAAAAGATGTGGAAGACTATTTGCCTCTACCCCTAGGAAAAGAAATTGTTTCTATAATAGTTTCTCACCTTGAACACTCAATATAACATGATTCTCTTAAGAGCAGAATTAAATATCAGGCAGGTGCATCATGAACTGAATTTAGGGGACTGAATTACTAAAGTAACAGAAGGATCTCACCATTGAGCAATCTACCTCTAGTGGACCAAAGACAAGACCATTTCAACAAGTCACCAGGAGCCTGTAGACATTTCAAGAGCAAAATGATCACCACTCACAATTCTCAGGAATTGACATTTGGGAAGATAGGGATTTTAGTGGGTTTTGTGGTTGTTTCCCATCTTCCATATCTCCTTCTTCCCACTGTGTGTCAGTCATGTGGTTTGGTGAGGGGAGTGGGGGACTGACTCTACTCCCTACTCTCAGCTCTATGGTTGGGATATAATCCACCATGTCATGGCAATTGGTTCAGGTAATTCAGGTCTAATCATGATATTGTTAGGCCACAGGATTAGATCATGAATGGTCATGTGATTCATTTTGAACCAATGATATAAAAAGATATGATGCAGATGTGAAATCAAGAAATGCTACAGATATTTTTCCATTGTGGGGGAAGCAGAAAGGAGAGAGGAAAAGAAATTTGGTCTTTGATAAAATTTTTGAACTACTGAATCCAATCAAATCTCAAGCCATTCCTACCTCTGTCCCTTCCAGTTACATGAGCCGATGCATCTCTCTTACTGTTTGTGCCAGTTTTAGTGGGTTGTGTCTTTATCTGAAGATGAGGATGCTTCATGTTTCAGATAAATGGTCTTGTCTTTGGTCCATTAGAGGTAGACTGCTCAATGGTGAGATCCTTCTGTTACTTTAGTAATTCAGTCTCCTAACTGAAGAGCTCAAGAGCATGCTCACTAGTCCTGAGGGTGATTAAAGGAGGCAATGTGAAAGTGTTTAGTCCAGAGAGGAAAGGTTGGAAGAGGGCTACTAAAAGTGAAAGATCACTTCCAAGTAATCGTGCCCCAAAACAGCTCCTGGAGATGTCTTCAGGGCAAAAAATAATGAATTCTAAACACCCTCACCATCTATAAAAATCAAACCAATCTGAAAACCATTTGAGATAAACAATTGCTTTCATGATCACTGCTCACTTGGTGTGACTATCTCCTGGAAGTTGCTGTGGACTCATTTCTGGGCATATTAAACCTGAGTTCATAAGGCTTCTCCTCTGACCCATGCATATACTCCCACCAAAAGCAGATCCAACTAAGCTCATGCCTGGAATTTCAGCTCCTTGGGGCTGTGGATTTATTCAGCAACATCAAGGTTGATACCCACATAGAGGATTTCTACAGAGCTTTCTGGAGGAGGTGGTGTAACGGAGAAGATTGGAAGATAGAGAAATAACATGAAGGACCCAGTCTTTCTTAGATATCACACCCAACCTGAGTCTCCAAATATAGCTGGACTTTATTCTTCCCAAAGAATCCAAGAATGGAAAGTGCAAAAGACAGCCATCAAGAATCAGTAGTACCTAGGTTAATTCCTTGATTAGAGTGTGGGCTGATGTTTGGACAGTTTTTCTGACGCTAAGATAATCCTGCCTCATGGAATCACAGGACCATAGAACGTGAGAGCAGGAAGGGTCCTTAGAAATCACTTTGCTGTATCTTTTTAGTGGCATAGGGTTGAATCTGGGATAAGGGAAGTACTTCGTTTCAGACGTTTAAACACCTTCCTCTACACTGCCACGGTAGCTGGTGCTCACTGTCTTCACAGCGCTTACCATGTTATATTGTCATGGAAAATGAATACCTCCTCTCCTCTCTGAACTTGAAATTCATTGAAAGCAGAAACTGTCTTGCTTCCTTATACCCCTGGTGCCTAGCAGTCTGTCATACAGCAGGTAGTCAAACATTTATTGAAGAAATCAAAGTTTCGAGTCAAATGGTGAGAAAGTTATCTTTCCATTAGGCAGAGGATCTAGTATCTTGGTTTCATTAACTTTAACGGGTAGAGCAGTTTCCCTCCAGCGAATCCGAATGGTTCCCATTGTTATTTTCTCTCTTTGCAAAGTATCAAGTTAGCAAGTATGAGGCTCAATGCGGTATGGACCCCCATCTCCAAATTCCGCTGGCTGATGTTTCTTTTTGCTTAGCCAAGTGCCCCATTCCGAGCCCGAAACAAACAGAAACCTCAAAAGAGAAGTACTGTTTTCACTTTGGAATTGTAAATTTAAAAAATTTACTTTTTTTTGCTACCTAAACATTCCCATGAACAGGCTGTGGGCACCCTGCCAGGTGACCAGGTGCATCAGATGTCTTCAGGAGTGAAGTAAGGTGTGCTGAAAGCCACCACCCTCCATCCAAAATATGTTGTCCACTCACCTGAATTCAAAACTGAAACTCCTCATTAGTTATTCCTTTGGGGCAAGGCATTGAAGACTCCTATTAAAAGGCAACTATGTTATCTAAAAGGAGGAACATGTAGTGTCTGGCACAGAGGACAGGTTCTGTAAATGTGTCATTCTTAATAGTAAATTGTCACTGCCTGCCATTAGAACATTAATAAAGATGCATCTACCAGATTCTCTCCTGTCTCCTAGGGCTCTTGAGGAGCTACAATGGGAAGCCTGCCGTGGAACACTGGCAAAGATTTGGTAGCAGAGTCTGAGGTTTGGGGGATGATGGAGAAAGGGGAGGCTGACAGCGTGAGGAGCTTTGGGGGAGAAAAGGGCACTTTTAAAAGGTGAGAGAGAGGGAAGAGAGTTTAGAAATGAATACTTATTGATTCTTCTGTGAGTCAGGCACAGAATTAGATGCATTCACATCCATTATCCTATTTAACCCACAACCACTTTATCAGGAAAGAAATATTAATATTCCCATTTTGCAGGTGAAAAAACTGGGGTTCAGATTAAGAGTCACTTGAGGTCACATCCTGCCTCTATATGATAGAATATAGATTTGAACCTAGACCTTTTTCCTAAGCCTATGTTCCTGAACCATACTAGGTCACTCTCCACAATTGTCAAGGGGTGGCCAACCTAGTCTCTGCTACCCCTTTTGCCCTAATGCTCCAACCACTTGCAAATTTGGTCTTCTGTGACTCTCAGGTCTCTCTCTCACTGCTTGCCATGGACTATCCCACTGGAGACAAAAGATTTCCATGGCTGGTGGGTAGGAAGACATTTTGCATTATCAGAATGAATAGAAATTTGGGAAGAGCCTAGAACCATTTTTCTGGTTGCCCAGGGGTCTGGAGAGTTTCTGTTCCAGGCTCCAACCTATGTCATACCAAATCCAAAGTTCCAGCGTAATTGGTGTACCAGTTGGTCCCCAGGGCCCCTGCCTTGGTAACCCCCACCCCATGTGTTTGCTGTACACTGGCAGGAAGCTTTATTTTCCACTTAGACCAGGAAGAGAGGATATGAAAAAAGAACAGCTGGTGTGGGGAGGGATAAAATCCATCTCTTCCGGAGTAGCTGGGATAGGCATGAAAGACTTGGGAGATAAAGAGGCTTCTTTTTCTCACCACTGGAGAAAGGGGCCGGGGGAGGCATCTACAGCCACAAAGGTTCCTCCACAGCATGTTGTGGAGGGGACCATCGCCCCCCAACTGAGATCCAGGCTGCACTGCCTACTTCGAAGGTTCTTTCCTCCCCTTAGACAAGAGAGTGAAAGAGGAGTGGGGCAGAATTGATGGCCTCTTGGGGTCATTAGTCAGGGACCTAGGCTGCTATGTCCAAAGGCAACAGCAAGGGAGCAAGGCAGCTAGGGACAGTTTCCTCCAATCTTAACTTTCAGCCCCCACCCTAACCCCAAATCATTTCTACACCTCTCTCCTCCTTCGTTGTTGGGACTGAGCGTCCTTTTCATTAACCTTTTAGTTACCACCTCCACGCACATACTTTTCTACGCCCTCCAATGCAATCAGCCCCACGCTGCACATCACTGCCCTCTCGCCCTTCCCCCATGAGTCCGGCTCTGCGCCTGGGTCAGGGTAGGTCCTCGCCTCCCAGAGCTGTGGGGGTGGGGGGTTCTTCACTGACCCTCGGATCTCCGCTGTAAAAACTGAGCGGCACGGCCCGGGCATGCGCAGCATCTTCGGGCGCATTGTGATGGGAACTGCTTCTTCGAGTCTCTACAAAGACTCCGGAGTAACCACTAACCGCCCCTCTCAAGACCCTCTTCTTCAAGACAGAGACACAAACGCACAGACAATGCCGCTTTTCGTTCTCTTTTTCTTTAAAAAGCTGGTTGCAGCTTGAAAGGCTGGCTCACGTGGGGACAAGTGTATTTCTATTGATCCCATCTCCCGTGTTGACAAACGCCAGCGCCGAGGCTTTGCAGTCCGCGGCTGCAGTTTGCAGTGGAGCTAAGCGGTGTGCGGCTTTAATTCCACGTCAGATCAACTTTGATCAATATCCCCCTACCGGCCCAATTGGAAGAGCCCAATCCACCGCCGCTGAGCCTTTCGCTCTTTCCTTCTTTTTTCCCCTCTTTAGACCCACCATCTTCTGGGGGAGAAAAGTCTCGGATTTTCTTTTTAATTTCTTACTTTCTCTCTCTCTCATTCTTTTTGGGGGATTTTTGTTTGGTTTTTTTTTGTTTTGTTTTGTTTTGTTTTTCGGTGTTTTGTCCTTTTTTGTTTCTTTTTGGTTTTTATTTCCCCCCCCCCTCCCAGTGATAGGGGGAGAGATTGATTTGGTGAACCGAGCTTGCAACGAATGAACCCGCCTTCCAGATTGGTGTGAAGACAGAAGTGAGGTGGGGGGCGGGGAGGGGGTGTGAGAGAGCCTGGGAGCGAGAGGGAGCAAGAGAGAGAGCTAGAGAGAGAGAGAGAGAGAGAGAGAGCGTGAGAGAGCGAGAGAGAGCAAGAGAGAGAGAGGAGGTGGTGGAGGAGGAGGACTAGTGTGGGGTGGAAAGGAAGAGTGAGCGAGAGCAAGTTGAGGGGAGGGGGTGTAAGAGCCGGAGAATTCTTTTTCTTTTTCTATTATTATTTTGACGACTCCCGAGTTGCGCCCATGCTCTTGTCAGCTTCGTTCTAGGCGTAGCATGGCCAGGCAGAAGAAAATGGGGCAAAGCGTGCTCCGGGCGGTCTTCTTTTTAGTCCTGGGGCTTTTGGGTCATTCTCACGGAGGATTCCCCAACACCATCAGCATAGGTAAGCGCGAGCGAGCCAGCGGGTCGGGCCGGGCTCTCCTGCACCGGAGACCACTGCCCTGGCGTGGCTACTGCGGTCGCGGGTCCCTGTCCTGCATGGCCTGCGAAGGGACTGGGGACGGCGATCGGGCAGGAATTGCAGGGATCTGAGCCCTAGAGAGCTGGCTGGTGTGGGGAGCACTGGGAACAAGAGAGGGGTCTCATGGGGCTGGGGGCGGGCGGACTGCCCGGTTTTCCGAGCTGAGCGGAGCAGGGGAGGCACGCAGGGGGCTGGGAGCCTGCATCCCGGCGAAGAGTCGCGGCTTTTCGGCTCGCTGCTCTGGACTTTGCCATGGCGTGCGTGCCACCGCTGGAAGTTGTCCCAGGGTGATGCCGCCTGTCTGGCCGCGCCAGGGCGCGTAACCTGGCCCGGGGCGCCCCATCCCGCGTCTCCGGGTCCCCGGAGACGAGCTAGTGCTGGGGGAGATGGGAGCCCACTCAGGATCCCCCAGACCCGGGCAGCAGCCGAGGTCGGTGGCGGATGGGGTAGGAGGCGGGGGTGAGACTAGGAGCTGAGCCAGCGAGCGGCGAAGTCACGCAGACCACGAATTCATGAATTTCCGCTGTGTCTGTCTGGAGCCCGACTCCCGGGCGCTGGGACGGAGTTCTCTCGGCTTCTCCCTGTATTTACAAGTCGAGAAGTTAGAATTGTTGCCGTTACAGAACGCAGCCCCTGTATTGTCATGGGCGGTGGGGGAGGCTATGGAGAACAGGATGGGGCAGCGCGGGGAATGAAACTGTTTTTCTTCGCAACCTTTCCTTTTGCGCCAGGAAAAGATGAACCAGCTTGTAGAGATGCGGGGGGCGGGGGGCGACAAGAGGGGAGAGGAAGCTACTGCCTGAGAAAGAGCCAAGTCCCACTCTTGGTTCCATCGTCCTACCCCTAGAGCAGCCCTCTCTCCTCCTTCCCCTTCCCCCTTCTCTCCAGACTCTCCTCTTCCTCTTTAGTCTAGAAGAAAACCAGGTTTCTCTTGGCCAAAATTTGAGCTCAAAAGAGTCTTCAGAGACACACAGGTTGAAAATCAATCGTTATCGTGCATCCCAGGACCACTGAGGTTATCTCGTATCTCTAGTGCTCCTCAATTTCTAACTGCTCCTGGGGGGACACAAGCCAAATCTCGGTTCCCTTTGCTTATAGGTGGACTTTTCATGAGAAACACGGTGCAGGAGCATAGCGCTTTCCGCTTTGCCGTGCAGTTATACAACACCAACCAGAACACCACCGAGAAGCCCTTCCATTTGAATTACCACGTAGATCACTTGGATTCTTCTAATAGTTTTTCCGTGACTAATGCTTGTAAGTAGATCTGCTTTTCCTTCTTTTGGGACCCAAAATTTGCATTTTGCTTGTGGGACTTGGAGTATGTGCTGTCGGGGGCGATTGCCTCAGTAGACATTTTAGGGGCTCTAGTCAGTCCAGGTTTCACGCGACATAAATCAGCTCCCGGAGGATCCGGCTGAGGGAGGGACTTAAGGCAGTGCACAAAACTCTGTCGTGAATAATGTTTGATGCAAAAGTTTCATTTTCCTCTCTGTTAAACTGGTGTTCCCTCCTCCACAATCCCTCCCCCCCCCCTTTTGAGGGGCTGGGGAAAAAATAGCATGGTTGTTCAGGGAAATTTCTCAAGATGGGGTTTTAAAAAAAGAAGCCTCTTGATTGAGTCAATTCAGGATGTACACTACTTGACTGTTAAAGCTAGCGCCTGGTTTTAGGAATGAGCTGAATTTGACAATTGCCTAATATAAAGGAGCCAAATATGAGAATATCTGCAAACAAGTGACCTTGAGAGGCAGATCAGGCTGGGTTCCCTGGCCTCTTTGTGTCCTAGAATATCACCTTTCTTACCGAGAGAGCTCTGATACAAACTGATAAGACTACAAACTGATTACAAGTGATGAATGCCTGGCAAACTGAGGGGAAGGGAGAAAGTGCTCAGGTGACTATTTGGAAAGCTACTTCTGTTCTGTCTCCCCTAGTGCTGTTCGCCCCCCCCCCCCCCCCCCCGTCACTGTTAAGGACACCACAGTTCTTAACTTAGAGCAGAGGGTGGAAGGGGGAGGCTTGCAGCAGGAAAACTGAATATCAAAAGGGAGGAATTTCATCAGCCCCAAAGCTGGTTCTGAAACTGCTAGTTGTGCCCAATGATTGTTCCTGTGGAAAGGGGACATTTTGAGAAGTAAAACCACGAGAACCCGAATGACAGCCTGTTGGACACAGGTTTTTCTTGAATAGAAGGTATTATAAGAAAGACGGATTATTCTTCATCTAAGCGTATTTCACTAAAAGTTTTCACAGCAATGAGGCTGATGATGGCATTAATATGTTTTGCTTTTATGATTGGTGTAGTCTGGAATTTTTGGTTTTCGGTTTTCCTTCAGGGAAAAAAATGATATTTCTTCTGTTTGGTTGGTGAAACTTTGTATATGACTTTCTTCAAATTCTTCTGCCTCAAAGGATATGTGTATGATTTCCAAAAACTGTTGAAAGGGTCTCCAAGGGCACAGGCTCCCTAGATTTGAAAACGTAGGTCAAGGGGATGGAGGTGAAGTACTTTGCAAGAAATTGTGACAGTTATCAGCTTTAAGAAAAATTTAGCTGAAAATACAGATCCTTATATGAACATGTTCTGAGATTCTCTGTATTTGACATTCTTTGGCTTTCCGACATTGACAAAAATAGGAACTTATTAATTCCAGCTAAGTGTGAAAGTTACAAAATGTCTGTCTATACTTTGCATCTTATTTCGGTAATCCCAGCCTGTCTCTATAGCACACTTACAACACACATCTGACTCTTAATCCTGCAGTGCTGTGATCTTGTCAAGAGGCTGGATTTCAAATGCAGCTTCCTAAGTATCAATTAGAACAGGTTTAAAACCAAATACATGAAACTACCCAGATTTATTATTATTAATAATGAATGATATTTATTTCAACCCACTTTAGTGTCTTTCCACTGATGAGGACTGAGATAAGAGTGCTAATTAACTTCTCAGGAATGATTGATTTCCAAGGTTTTTGGTCTTGTATTTTGTGGTCAAATCAGATTGACACTCGCCCGCTCAGGGCCATCAAAACCTACTCAAGGAGTAGCTAGGAAATGATCCTTGCCATGTGAAAAGCTCAGGTTTGAGAACAGGCAGTAAGTCATCCATATGGGTGTTGAGTTACCTTAATGCCTTACCTCTCAAGGCAATGAAGGAACAGCCATGAAAGGAAAAGAAATTGATCAACCGCCACCCCTCCCCCAATCCACAGCACTTCAGCTCACAAGCTTACAAAGCTGGGTTATGGCTGGGGCTTGAAAGTGTGGGATAAGGGGTGTGACTCACTCGGCAACAGGAAAGACAACACAAAAAGATGACCTTGCCTTTAGTTCTACCAAATACACACATATGCACACACACAGGAGAAATTTCCAGAAACCAGTGATGTGTACCCAGCTGCCTGTTGCACACTCAGACTTAGCAGCTCCGAAGACAGAGGAGGAAAGCTGTCATCTTTTCTGGTCCCCAAAACAGTCCTCTCTGAATGTCACAATCATTGAATGGGGGCCAGATCTCAAAGCTGTCTCCTTGCAGCTGCTGCCTAGGATCTTAGTATGAGAAAAATGACTAGTCCAACCACAGTCTGATAGTCTCTGAATGCAGAAAACAGTCATTTGATGGGGCCAGGGAAGCCCTGCAGTTCTATCTCATTTCATTCACTGGCTTTGAATGTTCTCTTTCTCATGGCAGTGAAGATCACATACACAGATGTTGGCATATAATACTACTTCAGCACTAAAGCCTGGCAGGTGACCCCAGGTTCCATTCTTACAGTTGATTGCACTACTCCACAGAGGAGAAAAAGCCCTGGATCTTCTGGCCTGCCCTTCCTTGGAGACCTAAGGAGAATTTGAGTAACCCCAGATAAGTCCAGATCTTGTCACCCATCTCTCCTATCGGGTTCAATATGGAATAGGATGGCAAAAATTAAAGCAACTTTCCCCTGTTCCTATTCCAAATTCCCAGTTTCAGCTTCCCCTGACACTAGCGTTGATTTCTTCCCATGATCTTTCCTGCATCCTCAATCCTGCAGCAGGCACACACTTTTGAGGACATAGATATGCAGGTAAACAAATACCCAAAGAATAAATAAAAGGTAATACCTTCTGTATGTGTCCCTGCTCTCTGGCTCCCTCCCCCAATGTATTCGGAGGGTTTCCTTACAATGAATCCCAGGCATCCGTTATTTAAAGACTCTTCTTCACCAGCAACCGTTGGTTTTTTTTTTTTTTTTTTTTGCACAACTCCCAAGAGGTTTGCTTAAGACAGACTCCAACTTCATTCCCCGTCTTAAGAAGCCAATAAAAGCATCTTTGGCTTTGAAAGGTGGTTCATTGGGGATCTCAGCTCAGAGGTGAATTGAAGTTTATCGAAGAGACTCATCTGATTTGGAGCACATGTTCCTATTTTATAGGGATTAATTGAGTTTGTCGCCTTACTTTTCAATTTGGCTAGGTAGCCACAGGAAGAAAGATGGTGTGAATATTATGATTTCAGGACACATACATTCTTACATATGCAGAGGCACCCATAGACACATAATCCATATATATCAAAAGAGATGTACACACATGTCTGTTCTTTAAAAGACAGATTCTATCATCCTAGGGCTCTGGGGGACATGGAAACACCAGGGGACTGCTGGGTCCCACTGGCATGGATTTGCTGCCCTGGTTCCTCAGGAAATGCCTCCGATTCCCTTGAAGTCCCCTCTTGTGTCTTGCTGCTGTGCACTTGTAGTGCACTCCACACTACATCGCCCCAGCCTCTGCAGTGTCAGCTCATTAGCACACAGATCTCATATTCCCTCTCCGCACTGTCATTGCAAAAATTGCTGTTGTACACCTTTACAGCCAACAAATGTGCTCATGGATTACGCACTGTTTGCAAGAAGCAAGGAAAAGGCAAATGTAACAAAGGTTATTCACCACGGAATTGTGCTCTTAACGCGTTGGCTTAAATAAAAATCTGTTTGTTGATGGAGGCACAGTAGTGATGGTGGAACTGAGAGTGGGACTTAAGAGTGCAGGCTCTAATGGAGCCCCAGGCAGAATCCCTTTTGCTGGCTAAATCTAACTCATCAGCCACAAATTTTTATTCCATTAAATCTTTTTTCGAGCCATTTGAAATATACCTGCTAACTGAGAGCACCCTCCTTTTATAACTGAGAGCGTTTCGCTACCAAGTGTACTTAGCTGAGACGGGTTTCCATCTCTTGCCCACAGAGTCACAATCTAATTATATAATTATTCTAATTGCCAGGGTCCATTTAACTGTTTAAGTCCATTTGGGAAAGAAATGTCTCCCCTGATCCTATTCTCTGCTCTTTGGTAGGTTTGGTTTTGTTTGTTCTTTTCATGTAATCTTTGGAACCAGGGTGAAGCCCCGCGGTCTCACCGCTCCTGCCTTCAAACAGATCTTCACACACTAACCAATATCGATTGCACCAGCTCCACCTCCACCTCCCACTCTCAACTCCCCCATCTTTGCTCCTCTGCTGTTCTCTGGCTCTTTCTTTGCTGGCCAGTCTTCAACAGGCTCGCTGGCTGAGCTCACTTCTCAGCCCCTCTGGCCAGCTGGCTTAGCCCAGTGAAGCACGAAGAGGTCGCCTTCCATGGTGCCAGTCAAAGATTTAAGTCACCTTCTCACAAGGTTTATTATGGTTTTTCTTTAATCTATTTTTTATGTGGTGAGGAGAGAGGAAGGTGATGCTGTTCATTTGGGCCATAAAAATAGATGGCAATCAGCAGGCTGGAAAGGTGAGCTTCCAGCAAATTGTACTACCTCCCCTAGAAGGCAGCTTCCTGCTGATCTACTGAGGGGGTGGGCGGGTGGCAGGAAGGGGTTGAGGGGTAGGAACAAAAAAAAAACGACTTTGCTGTCCATCTATGCCTACTATAAAGTGAGCCATGTCTTTTTTTTTTCTCTCACCAATTTTAATTCTTTTCCTTAAAATGCAACTAGTTTCTCACATCCCCCACTTCTGCACTTCCTTAATTCTGTATTTCCCTCCCTACTCCCCAAGACTGAGAATACTGGGGGCTGGTTGAGATTTTTATGATATATTTTTGGTTCCTGATATATTTTGAAGTTTCTGGATTACAAGGAGTCAGAGGTGATTGGCTGGTTTCAGTTGAACAGATTGAAAACTAAATGAAGCTTCTGAGGCATCGCTATTAGTCTTCCTTTGTGGGTAAGAGATTTAAAGGATCAAAAGACAGCATGGATTTTAAGAGAGGGCCGGAATTTTCGAAGGTAGCATTTATAACTTCAGGGGAGGGGGACACACAGGCTAATTCAGATGATTTAACTTTGAACTTAGACTGAGACAGCAAATATATTTGAAGGACCTGTCATAAAACTTTCTATCTTCTCTGAAGGTCAGGAAAATGGTTTGCTTACTTTACCTGGCTCATTAAAAAGAAACAAGTTTTGACTTGTTCCTTTGGCTTTGACACTTTGGGTCTCAGTGGATGAAATGTCCACAGGAGGGTGCAATGAAAATCCTAGGCGGGGACTCTGGGTGTTTTCCAGCTGGAGTGTAGGAGTTGTGCAGACACAAGAGGAAGTCCCTCCCTGCTTAGGAGTTGTCCGCACTCCAGTCAGAGTTACCGATAGCTTCAGCCTGGGTGTGGCTGCGCCTTGAGCTTGGGCAGCAGCCCCCCAAAGGGGCCATTACTTGGCCAAAGGTTATCATAAGCAGAATCTGTCTCCTCACACTTCTCCCTCTTCTCTTGCCAGTATTTTCCCGTCCTGCTCTGCCTGCCCAGCCCAGGCCTTTCTGCTGGTCTGACTGGCCCCTGATTCTGATATCCCATCCACAGTAAACTTACATAGGAACTGTTTCCCGTTCTGGACTTTTCCAGACCTAATGCTGCTTCTCCATCAGGATGTCTCTGTTCTTGGTCCCTCCTCCTCAGGACCTGTCCTCTACTTTGGGGGTGACAGCTTTTTATCGAATATAAGAATATAAGCTGAAATTGGCTGATTAGGGGTTAATATACCTAACTGGGGAGTATTTGCTTTAAAACTAGGGACTCTGGGAACCATAATGCCTCAATTCTAAGGAAGGATACTCAAATGGGGGTGTTTCTGGACATGAGGTACAGAGTAGCTAGCTGTTTATGCTACCCAAACCAGAGATTAGCTGACCCTGGTCTTGGAAGACTTCTACAGACCAAAGTCAAAAGCTGCCTGCGTGTGGTGGGTTCGATATAAGGACACCCAAGACATAGGGCAGGTGCAGCTTGACCATGTTGAATTTAAAAAAAAAAAAAAAGCCTTTGTGGTAATTTGGGAAGCAGCCAAGGTTCACAGGGATTCATTTTATTAAGGAAGTAAATGGATACAGCTTTTTGTATGTCAATCATGCCTCAATAAACTGGTTTCTTTAAAAGTATAAACTTTTTAAAGGTACTGCTATAGCTCAATAAAAAATGTTAAAAAAAAAAAAAAGGTTGGGGTAGAATCTGAAGGTGCCTATGTGGGCATTAGCAGGAGATGCGCTGGCATGGAGAGCCATCACAGGAGGGGACAAAGGTGGGGAGGAAGCTGGCTCTCAGAATGAGAGCCTCCTCTCCCTAGGATGGCATATAGAATGCAGTGATTATGAGGCGGCATCTACCTCTGGAGAAACTCGGAAGGCGAGCTGAGCAGTGTCTCCTCCCCACTCCCTCCATCCCTTCCTTGCCTTTTCTCAAGTGTACACTCTGGCCCCTCCCAATGGAAATAACCAGAATACTCTCTTCTGAAATTCTGTTTGAGCCTTGGCCAGAGACACGCTTATAGCCCTCTGTCTGAACTTCCCTTCCCTTCAGTTCCTAACTGCCATTGGCTTCTTTAGCACTTGTCCTCAATATAACCATCATTTGTCCTTATTTGGAGGGGACATGAGAACCAGAGTAAGGGAGAGGAGAGGAAACACAGCTGGCCATGACCCCTTAACCCTACAGGGCACAATTCAGTCTAGAGCAGCACTTCTCAGCATTTCACATGCACACCAGCCACCTGGGGATCTTGTTAAAATGAAGATTCTAACTCAGTTGGTCTTCAGTGTCCAAGAATTTGCATTTCTAGCAAGCTCCCAGTTGATGCCAATCCTGCTGGTACTTAAACTACACTTTGTGTAAGAAGAGTCCAGGGCACTGAGGCTGTGATTACCAAAGAAAAAGGCTCTCCCAGACCACCTCTTACCCACATCTGTACCTTCTTGCCTTCCAGAGAAGATTCTATGAGAGACACATTTGGCCCATTCTGACTAAAATATGTCCCTATCATATTCCCAACAACCCTGTGTTCATTTCAGCCACATCTGGAGGTTGCATGACTAGATGTCTGATGAGAGCATCTACTTCAAGTTGCTTTTTGTAGGGATTCGGAACGGGGACTGGAAGGCAGGCTGAGAGAGGAGGTAGCTCATGAGCAAGTATGACAGTATCTTGACTCCTTGCCATATCCCAAAGTGTCCCTTTTAGAAACAACCTGCCCAAGAGAGCTAAGGTTGACATGCAGTTCCAACTGCCTTTCCACTTTGCTTCTCTGGGTCAAGGCATGCCAGAAGGGGGCATGTAGCACCTGCTTCTCAGCTGTCTGACTTCCCTTCAACAGGGTTAGAAACATGAAGTACAACACAACCCAAATTCTGTCTGCTTCCCTAAGAGCCTGAAAAATTGACTCCATTTTCAAGGCCGGTGCCAGGCACTCATTGTGAGACAGAGGATGGGGGGGCGGGGGCAAGTAGTGTCACTTTCTGACATATTTGAGCTGAGGACTGCTCCAGGGAAGTCATGAAAAGCTCACCCAGTGTCTTTTGAGGACTGCCAAATGGCACCCTCTTACCCAAAATATTGCCCCCCAACAGTCTGCCATTAGTCTGGAATTCCACAAAAATTTATCTGTGTTCCTGCACTGAAGGCCTGTACTAAAATGCCAGCATGCTATCTGGAAGGGGATGAGTTCAATCCTTATCAGCCATCCATATTTCAACCAGAATTCTTTGCTCAGATCACCACCTGTTACCTTGCAGGCTCATCCTCCGAGGTTTACCAAGACAGGTAAGTGACCTAGAAGAAGGCACCTGCCCAAGAAATGGGGTGCCAAATGGATGGTGGGCATTCAGGGAAGACAGGGAGATTCTTGAAGATGAGGAAGCATCCCTCAGATACACATCACCTAGTTTGCAACAATTGACCCTCTCCATAGATAAATTCTGATAGTTTATTTGCTAACGATTTAGTTGCTTTTGACACTTCAAGTCACACCCTTATGATGGTAGTGGGTCTGCTCTCTCTTCCGTGCATGGTTGTTTGTTGTGATGGGTGATCGTAGCCTCTGGATTCCCCACAATTACTGTGGGATATTTTCAGAAGCATAATCAGTTCGTGATAGGGGGTGGTGAGGATTTTTTTTTTAACCTTTTAAAAAATGTTTCAATCAAAAACAGTCCCCTGTCAGTTATCTATGATTGATTGATCTACCTTGCCAATTACTCATTGCAATCAGGGCCCTCTTCCTTGCAGCTGCCCAGAAAGGGATCCAGCTACCAATAATGGATGAGACAGGAAGAGATCAGGACCCAGCCCACAGAAGAATAATTGGGTGGATGTGGGTTTCTGTGTGGATGAACAGCTTTGTACATTTAAGATAGTAAGGCCATGAATATCCAGTCAGTCAGAACCTGTTATAGATTCTCAAATATTCTTACATCTTATTACTATTTCCAAGGCTACTTGTTGGTTAGTTGAAAATATTGTTTCTTGAATTGGACCACTTGTAGCAGAATCACCAGAGATGCTTGTTAAACATATGAACTCTTAGGTCACACTCCAGACATATTAAGTCAGAAGATATAAGGACAGGACTTTTTAACAAGCTCTATGGGTGATTCTTACGCACACTCAATTTGGGAATCACTAGTTTAATTAGCCTTGGTACTGCAAACAGAGATCTATGGATTCAGACTGAATATTTGTCAAGCACGCACTAAGCACTACACATTGTACCAAGCACTTTCACACATGGTTCTTCTGTGAGGTGCTGTTGGCCCATGCAAGCATTAGTGAGTTTGGCTCTCAGATTGGAAAATTCAAGACTTGCAAGCACTAAGAGACTAGCCTCAAGTCACAGTCTCTGAGATGAGCAAAGCAAAAATGTTCTTTGAGATGGTAAATAGAGACAAGGAACTGATTTACATTTTGACAATGCTTCTTCCCTTCTTTGCTTGTTAGCTAATCACCAGTCCTTAGCCATGCTATAAAGGAGATGTCATGGTAAATACTAACCCATTTGTTAAAAATAGATGCATTGCAATCAGTTTATATAGCATTCATTGTGGCCATCCTTGCTATCAACAAATTTAAAACCAGGGCTGAAGTAATAATAATAACTCCCATTCACTGAACCCATGCCATGTGGAAGACATTGCATTAAGCATTTTACATACCTTAGCTCATGGAGTCATCACAACCTTGCTGGAAAGGAGCTACTCTCATCCCCATTTTTTAAAAGAGGAATCGGAGGTAGTTCACAATATATATAAACGACTAGCTCAAAGTCACACAGCTGGCTAATTAGTGAAGCCAGGATTCTACCTGAGATCTTCGTGCCTCTAGAGTTTGGACTCAATTTCCCCTGGGGTTGAAATTGCAATTGATTATGGGGGCCAGGTGGATAACAGAAATGTGGAAGTTGGGCTAGGTATGGAGTGGTGGGGCCTGTGGCAGTCTGGAGGGTCTGTGTTGCTACCTGAAGACATTCAAATCCAAACCACCGTGGGACAAACAGCTGCAACAGGACTTGGGGTGGTGGGAGGTGGAAGGTACCAGTTTCTGACCTCTGTGTTCCCCTATCCATCTCCCTCTCACAGCTAAGTTACTGGTTGAGGGAAGCTCTGTTAACTGGTAGTTATAAGTACTGAGAAAAACAGAAAAATCTCTCCTTGGTAAGCAAACAAACAAACAAAAACCTATCTTGACTTTCCCTTCTTAGTGTTCCATCAAGCTAACTCAATACAGCAGAACTTTCTGTTGTCCTTATGGCCCTACATGCAGACACTGTATATCCAGCGGCCTTTCACGGTTGAGTGCCAGCTCAACTCTGACTAACCTTCTCCCAGGCAATGCTGAGGCCTGCAGCAAGGTCAGAACGCTGGCACAGACTCATTAACAAGTGCTCAGCAGGTCAAAAGAGGTACTTCCAGGGGGGTGCTATAGGGGAAATGACCTAGATTCTGGTACATGCAAATCGCAGGCCCACAACTGCGACGCTGCTGGGTCAGGTAAGGTTCTTTCAACATTTACCCAGGGGGACACCCCAAGACAGAGGCTCACCAACTTTAGACGGGTCCAAAATAGAGACTTAACGTAAGTTGCCTGGAGTTATAAACTGACCTAAGCCACTGGTCATTCACAATCATCAGGTGGGTTTTGTTGGATATCAGTAGCCTACCTTCATTAGAAGGAGGGCTATGGGTCTTCTTCCCCATAACCTCAATACCAGGTGTAAAAGTAAGCCTCAGACAAAATTCTTTTTCTCATTAAAATAATGGCAAGCAGGCATAAAAATAATTGGACTGCCTGTTCAGTAGGCTCAGTCAAGTCCAGCTCCCTTTCCTTTTAGGTACACCAACAGCACCTTGCATGAAGGTTCACTTGAGGCAGAGAAAACAATACCCTAGTGGCAGGATGCAGCTAACCAAGAATCCTCAACAATGGCTGCGCACAGGACTATTTACAAATTAAGCCTTGGGTACCATTCTAAGGGATAACACTATAGAGCTTGCTAGAGCCTTCTATCTCCTTCCTGCTAGTTGGGGAACACCTCTACCATATTTCTAGCCAATCCACATATGTTAAACACTGCTGATTTCACCAATGAGAAATTTAATGTTAATTAACAAAGCCTCTGGTGTTCAGAGATACCTGAAGTGCTTGTAGAACCACTTCTTGATTAGAATTATTAAATGCTGGATAACCACTCCTGCACTGTGTATTTCCCAATAGGGGTAACTGACCACCCCAAGGGTGTAGATTCAGACTGAATAAGCCACATATATCACCCAATTTATGCTGAAGTCTTATAAAGTAAATTACAGAAAATATAACATTTGAGATACCGTATTTCTTATGGCCTTGGGAAACAGTAAAAGCTGTAGGGGGATATGGAGTCCAGTGGAATGAGCAATGGAGCAAGAATTAGGAGATCTGAGGTCCACTCTCAACTCTGCCACCTACTGCCTTGATGACCTTAGCCAAGCCACTCCATTCTCTGCTTCTAGTTTTTATCATTTGTCATTTGTGTTACGTACACATACACACCTATTGTGTATGTGAATATGTGTGTGTGTGTGTCATTGCTTACTGTAAAATGGGGAGGCTCTTCTGGATGATGTCTGAGGAGGCTGCCATTTTTCACATCCAGCCATTCACTCTTGTCCAATTCCTGCGATCTCCCCTTCAGGTAATAATCTCACTTCATTGCTTACAGAGGAAAGATCATCCAAAATGAAGCACCTCGGATTCTTCTACTACATCTAGAAACTTCTCTTCATATTCATCTAGTCTCTGCCTTTATAAGACTATGATGAAACTATTGAATCCTTGAAACCAGTGGGCAGTGCTTCCAGTCAGCTGGGGCTCATCCCTGCCTGCACCCTAGCTCTCCTACTTACTAGCTGTGAAACCTTGGGGCAAGTCACTTAACTTGACTGTGCCTCAGATTTCCCAATTAGAAAGTGGGGGTAATGATAGCCCTCGCCTCCTGAGGTTATTAGGCATTTTAATTCTCAAATCCACGTGAAATACTTAGAGTAGTGCCTGGCACATACTGGATATTATTATTATCAGCATAATCATTAGTTTAAAATCCTTTGAGCTTTTTGCCCTAAAAACAGAAACCTAGTTTCATTTGAAAAGTAAAATCTCTTGTTACTTCAGGGACCAGATTTCCTTCCTGAGAAGCTGCCCTCTGAGCCTTTCTATAGTTCTCAGCTCGTCCCCAAACCCAAGATTATTTTTTTGGCCAAGAACGCCATCACAGCACCCTCTCAGATCACTAGCCCACCACGGTGACCCCCTACATCTCTCACCCCTGCATCCAAATTTGCCCACCCAGCTTGCCTCTTGTGAGCGACAGCTCAGACATTCTGTGATCAAAAACTCAGATTCATTTTTCTACATAATCCAAGAACTGCAGGTTCAAATAAACTGTCTTCATCTCTAACCCCATCTGCTTCCAATCACAAAATGAGTCATCCTTTCTGTTCTTTTATGACAATCCATTATCCAAACAATACACATGTAGTCCCCCTGACTTCCGAAAGGCCCAGGAGGGGTCCACATGTCTTCTGATGGTTAATTCGGAAGAAAACACTTGGGCCAAGCACCCGGGGGACTGACTGGCTCTGCAGCCAGACCCTGGAGCTTCTCTTAGAAATGGGACTGTCCACTGAGGGACACAGGAAGAGCAACAAGGAACTGCTTGAGGCCTCACCGGAGGACTGGGACTGCAGGACCAGTGGAGAGAGGGATTTCTCCATGGGTCCTGGAGTCAAGAGCCCAGGGAGCTGAGGGGAGAGGCACTCCACACTGCCCGTCCGCCTCTGGGGCAGGCACTGTCCTGGCACTTACACACTGCATCCATCTTCCCCTGGTCCTTCCGACTTCCTGGTAACACTTCACATTACACAATCATTTTAGTCTCTTGCCATCCAGATGATGACAGCTCAACAGAAACCCACTTCTGGCACATCTCTGAATCTAGTTACCCCTTTGACTAAATATCACAGCCTCTTACAAGAGTTCAGTGAACTTTGTGCAAGAGTTGCTAAGAGTGTCCTTTGATCTCCTGGTTTCTGTCAGTCCCAACTCTTACTGTCCCCAATTCTTCCCTCTACTGCCTGTAGATGGATAGAACATGAGGAGAAGGAAGCAATGAGGAAAGCTGAGCTTTCTCCTGGGTAAAGAGAACCGGAGCATACAGTCTCTCCTGGCTCTTGGGTTGGCACCTAACTCTCTGGAGAAATGGGTTGCTCTTTGGCCCTGGCCTAGCAGAAAGCTATTTCTCCTAATTTGTTTGGAGCGACCAGAGGGCAAAGAATGGCTCCAATTTGGACCGTCTGCATTTGGCTCTGTCTCTTATTTCACTATGTGACCTTGGGCAAATTACTTAACATCTCTGAGCCTCAGTCTCCTCATTTGTGAAATGAAGGTGACTATAATAGTAACTACCTCATAAAGTTGCTGTGAAGATTAAATGAGATTATTCATGTAAACTATTGACCATGATGCCTGGCGTGTAGTAAGTGTTCAATAAATGGTAACTATTATTAACACAGAGTACTGAGGTGGTTGGTAATTGGCAGAGAGGAATAGAATCAGTCAAAATCAAACTGTGGAACATATTCTTCCCATTGATGGCCATCCCTAAAGCCCTGCAGACTAATTTGTACCGTCCGTGACTCTGTAGCTGGAACCAGGCCAGATGGGGACATCTCTGAGTACTCGCAACGCTGCCTCGGGGATAAGGGATTTCCTTTGGGGCAAAGCAAAGGAGAAAGAAAGAATTGGCTTGATGCCCCCAAAAGTCAGGGAATATACACCAGTACATTTACTCATGCCACCACTGAGTGAAATTGTCTAGAAGGTCATGATCTCCTCTGATTTTTTTATCTGAACTAGATATGCTTGGGATAAAGCAGCACGGATATGATAACCTTGGCACTTGCTATCTTGAAGGAAAAATAACCTTTCTTCAAATGTAAAGTCTATTTTAATGTGGTTGAAAGTGGGAGACTAGAAAAGTGGGTCCTGGAATCCTCACTTAGACAAGGGAAAATGTGGTGCCTGTTGAGCTCTCCCAGCCAGGATTTTTCTGAGTTCTTTTAATTAAGGATGATGTGTGGTTGGAAGTTTAGAGCATATCAGTTTGAGTGGATGGATTTTCTTCTTTTGATGTTGCTTGCCTAAGTCAGACCAAAAATAGCAAAGGAAGGAGATATAGAAAAGGTTAAAAGAGAAATTTTGCTAATGTGATTTTCCAGCATTTCGGTCTCCATTCTCTCCAGAGCAAAGGTTAACTATCCGATGCCACAAGCACAGACTCACTAGAAAGGAACCAGCTGAGGGCCACTAGGCAGTGCTGTCTTTTTCCTACCCTCTCCTCTGTATTCTGGGCTGATCTTCCAGCATGCTGTCTCCAGCAGGCCCAAACCTGGGTGATGACCAAAAGCAAGTTTTCCTCCCTATCCCAGGGGGCCCTTGTTCCACCTGCATCACCTCCTCTTCTCATTTCCTAGCCATGCCCACTTTTGTGTGCCCTCATGGGATCACTAATCTTTTCTTTTTCCTCTCAGGTGAGGAAACTAAGGAACAGAGAGGCTAAATAATTTGCCCAAGGTCACACAGCCAGTGGATGGCTAAGCCAAGATTCTGCTTCAGGTCTTCTAACTCTTGGCACTTCTCTAAGATGTCTTCCCAACATAAGCCTTTTTCTTTTAACTTTCACTGCTACATAATGATGTTACATATGAAAATAAAGACAGCCCTGTCTTTTTCAAATAGGTGGCAGAGGGGAAGAATAAATCCATAGCAAGTGAATTAGAAATGCAGTAAAGCATGAGTTTCATGCACCCCAGTTAATGGTACCTTCCATTTAGTGCCTCCAATGTTAACCTGTCATTTTACCATCCTCTGATTTATAGTCAGGAATGAGCAAAACAAAGTCTTGAAAGTCCTGTTATAGATTGCAGACTATTGGCGATGGATCAAGTAGTTCTAGTCCAACTACCTCATTTTGTGGATGAGGAAAGTGAGGCCAAGAAAGGAGAAGAGATTTGCCAAAGGTGATGCATCTCCCGAATGGCAGAAGCAAGATGAGAATCTAGACTGCCAGATTCCCAGAGCAGGGTCTTCTCCACCGTGTTCTGTAACCTGACCAGCAGTGTTGTACTAAAGCAACATCACAAATTTCACGATGTTACCATTTACTGGTAGCTTTTTTTCTCTGATTGTTTCATGTACATAAGTCACATTACCCCAACTGGATTTTTTACATGTTGGACATTTTTTTATGATTATAGAAATTACAATGTAAAATTAATTCATGCTTATTGTAAAAAAACAAAACATACAAACAAAAAAAAACCTTTAAAAACATAGATAAGAAAAATCATCCAAGTACAGTAAAAAAATCACCCAAAATTGAGTTTTGAGTTTTACTATATGTACCAATTTGTATCCTGCCTTTATATTTTATATTATATAGGGTACATTTTTCTGGACCTCTTAAATATTCTTTGAGAATTTGATTTTTTGAATGTCTATAAATTACTGTATCACATAGTGTCATTTTATGACATATAGATGCCATGATTTATATAACCGTTACCCAGTTTTATGCATTTTGGTGGATTCCCAATTCACTGAGGTTTATAAGTATGCCAGAACCTCCTGTAATATCTGCATCCTAGGAAATATTTAATAAATACTTGCTGACTGATTAGTTGCCTTGACCTTTCTGGAATGATCATTATTCTTCTACCAGATAGGGCAACCAAAGTGAGAACTTGACCATCCAGCCTCTTTAAGGTACATGTTATATAACCCAAGACAGGCGATACAGCATTGGTGGTTATGCTCAGAAGTCAGACTTTCTGGCCGCAAAGCCTGGATCCATCACTTTCTAGTGATATAGCAAAGGGTGAGGAATTTAACCCCGCCACGCCTCAGTTATTCTCTCTGACAAATGGGGAAAATGGTAGTGCCCAGCTCATAAGGTTGTGGTAAAAATTAAATGATAAAATATGTGGAAAGTGCTTGGTGTATAGTGAGCACTCAACAAATATGAGTTGCCATTATTCACATCATAAAATATAAAGTATCATATATTCTATTCCTTGTCAAGGGAATAAAGCACCCGACTTGGAGTAAGAATACCTGGCTTCTTATTCCCTCTCTGCTATTTTCAGACCCAATAACCTTGCATGAGTTCTTTTACTTGTCTCAGTTTCTTCATCTGCAAAATGGGAATAATAATGCCTGAGCTATGTACGTTATGGGGATTTTATGAAGATCAAATGAGAGAATGAATGCGAAGGTGCTTTGAACACTGTGAAGTATGATTGCTAGGGATGTAAAATTAGATGTAATGTGTGGTTGTCGTCAGCAGGATTAGAGATGCAGAAGGTGCAGGAGACTAGGCTGAATAGCCTGAGCCTAGAAAGAGTTTCTGAAATTGTACCCCTAATGTGGGAAATAGTGACTGTTGTAGAGAGAAGGGAACTTATAGACCATCTCACCCAACAGCTTAATGTTATAATAAGAAAAGATTCAGAGAGGAGAGAGCTTGAGGTCACAGAGCCAGTCAGAGAAATGGGACGAGAACTCAGGACTCCTGATTTCCTGAGCAGAGTCCTAAAGCAGTCACTGCAGCTCCTGATTTATTGACCTTTGTCTAAAAAGGTAAGGAAAAAAATCCAGTTATCTGTGGAATTCCTGTAGGTAGGACCTGATTAATTGGCATTTTATTGCAAGGACAAACCACATATAACATAGCTCTACTATATTTTTAAGCGCCAGCTTTAACCCAGGTAAGGGAGAGTAAGGGGGCCAGAAAGTGATGGGAGAAGGGGGGTCTCAGTCAGGTGGGTGAGTGCCCTCAGACTTGGCCAGATTCCCAAGGGACTTGCGTTGTCCCCAGAATGACCGCTACAGCAGATGGCCTTTCTTTGACTGTTAATATTTATCTTTGCAGTCAGTCCTCAGTTGTGTTTTTGGAAAACTTGGTAAAGCAGATGAAATTGCCAGTTGCTTGAAAATACAATTGCCAATTGTTTGAATGAAGTAAACTGATTACAGCCAGAGGACGATTCATTTCGCCCTGGCATGCATACAGCCGATGTCAGGCAAGAGCTGCGGCGCTGATGGCAGCTCAGATATCGCTGCATCCCCTGAATTATATCCCTCCAGGTACTCGGTAAATACGTGTTGGATACTTTCATCTTTACGCTATTTTAATTGAGATGAGAGCACAGAAACACTTCCATCTGACAACCTTTTCAAGTTCAACACTGCAGAAGGTTATTTTAAAAAGAAACAAGGAGTTTTTCAAGAGCAGGCTCCAAAGGTGACTAAAAATGCCATCCAACAAGGCAGTCCGTTAAGAAATGTAGTGTGAAATGTGTTAATACGATAAACCCAGATGAGGTCTCACTATTCTTAGCTGCAGAATTTTGGCTGCCTTCCCCAGCTGCCGCCGTGGCCCGGACAGAGTCCATCAAGGTTTGCCCCTGACCCTCATCCTGAAGTGCAGCCCATCCTCCCTACTGCCAGAGGCAGCCGAGCCTTGCCTGGTCCTCCACACAGCTCCTGCAGAGAGGGCCTCCCTGCCTTGGCCAGGAAGCACTGAGGGGAGGGAGGCGAAAGCATCGAAAAGCCCTCTATCATGCCGCAGGGATCACTGGCTGCTGCAGGTAAAATGTTCACAGGCGAAGGCCAGCCCAAATCGGGCCTCTTGTGTCTGGAGGAAGTGGCCAAAGTCTGAAATCAGCAAGATGGAGGGAAGGGTCAAATGACCTTGCTCACCAAGCGAGGGGCACCCCCTGAAAACTGGAAAGGAACAAATTTCAGGCAAGTCAGAGGCAGGCCGACTTTATCCAATGGAAAGTAAACATATGGGCGCCCTTAGCCCAGAGTTGGTGCCAGCTGAAACTAAGCATACAGTCAGAGAAGGTTCAATACATTCATGCTGCTTAGGGACATCTTTCATCTCTGAGCTCAAAATCAGTGAGGATGACCAGTTCTTTGCCAGCCATAGGGAAGTTACGGCCTCAGAATTGTGACTGTGTTTTCCAATTAAGCTAGGGGGATAAAAGGTGATATTTAGGGTTGGTGGGCTCAAAATGAGTTGCTAAAATCTCTGGTTTGTTCAGAGTTAAATTCTTCCACACATATAAGGGAGGCAGTATGTTGTGGAAGAAAAGCCCTCACTCTTGCCCTGTCACTACTAACTAGCGATATGATTGCCCCTCTCTGGGCCTCCTCACCTTTTCCCATTTGGAAAATAAGGCCATTAGACTAGGTGACCCCCGAAGGTCTCTTCCAGCTTCAAATACATTTAATTCAGATGATACCACAAGGTTCCCTGGGGGAGTTTTGGAGGGGCTCAGCGCCTTTCCTTGCCCTCCTTTGCTCAGGAGCTCAGGCCCCAGACTCCACCAAGATGTCTCACTCAGGACTGGCATTCACAGCAGAGGTCTATTCCCTGGAATTTATATCTCCTGGCTTCCCCTGCTTCTCAAACCCCCAGCTGCCTGGTAAGGAGATAGAACTGGTCCTTTCTAAGGCTTTGGTTTGGTTCAGTCCAGTAGGCAAGTTTGGGCTCCAAATATTAGAGACAATATTGCATGGGCTTTAAAGCTAGAGCTGACCTGGGTTAGAATTCTGGTTCTGCCGCTTCCAGCTGTGTGACTGTCAGCAAGGTACCTAAACCCTCTGTGAGTTGCAATACTACCTCCCTGCTAGAGTGACTGTCAAGATCAAATGAGAGAATTCACAGCAAATGCTCAGCACAATGCCCGGCACATAGTAAGAGCTGCCACCAGTGAGCATACTTCTCCACTCTCTGCTAAATAGATGCTGAGCTAAAAATCAAAAGCAGTAAATCAATCAATATTGAGCTAATAATCAAGACCATAACTTTTAAGTGATGGCAAATTATTCGGCTTTTCAGAGCCCCCCCCCCCAAATTTTGGTCCCTATAATGGCATGTTTACAATTCAACAGGGGCATTCTGGATTGGAGGTATGGGATGCTGGTAGAAAAATCCATTTTACAGTAAGGTAGACAAGGTAGATATTATGACTATCCCCATTTCATAGTTAAAGAAACTGAGGCTCAGAGAACTTAAAGTGTTGCTCCCAGTCAGAGATAGGGGCAGGACCCAAATCTGTCTCCTAATCCTGTGCTCTACCCGTTCACCGCACTATCTCCATTTACCTTGCATTGTAAAGGAATGAGCGGTTCCATTGGAGCTATTTTTCCAGATAATTGAAGTATACATCTTTCAGCAGTGCAAGTGCTATTTTTATTTTAACCATTTTTGAAGAAAAACTTTCTATAATGCATCCCACACCTCCACGCCTTATTATGCAGAGGATACAGATTACTGTGCTTTTAATCATCTATTTTCATAGCCTTCTATCTCTTCTCTCACTGTGAGGCTGACAGTGTTCAATACTTCCTAGGTGACTGAAGATAACACATTAGAAATGGGGTGCTCCTAGAAGCAGGTGTACTGAAATGTGACAGTTGACAGTGAGGGAACAGAATGCAAAATAACCAGCTATAAAGGTACAGCAGCCTGGGGCTATTTAGTGCAGGGACCAGTGGGCCTAAGAGGCCACATAGTCTCATGGCCAACACAGCCTGCGCTGGAACTGGAGCTCCCAATAAAGACCCAGAATCATCAATACAAAATTGTGTTGATTCTATTGTACTGGGGTACCATGGGGAAAGGAGGATGGGAGAGGTCCATCCCAGCTGGGAGGAGTATTTCTTTTTCACTGACAGTGTTTAGAATTGCCTGTTCATAGTGATAAGAAAAGGTACTTTTAGGGGGTATGGGTGTAGCTCAGTGGTAGAGCGCGTGCTTGGCATGCATGAGGTCCTGGGTTCAATCCCCAGTACCTCTGTTAAAAAAAAAAAGAAAACGGTACTTTTAGACAATTCATTAGTCTTTAAATTCTCTACATATAATGCACCCTCTTATTGTTTGTATCCTGGGCAGACCACTCCCGCCACCCCCACCTTGGTGTGCCTCTGCTCTCCTGTGTTTAAAAAGACAGGCAGGGGGGTTTCCATTTTAGATTGATGCCCATTTCAAATGGCTCAAGAGTTGGTTGGTGTGTCTAAAGGGGCAAATCTTCACTTATCTGGAAAATGGATCCCATGTGAGATGCCTGGCAAATTACTGTGTGGTTAGCCTGTCACTTTCCTTTCCTCGTCTCACCTGTAATTTCAATTAAAAAAAAAAAAAAAGCCCTACAAGGAACCCCACTACAGACAGCCATCCTATTGGCCTGTTGCAATTACTTGGATCTTTTCAAGTTCCAATCAGAATGGATTCTGCTTTGCCTTCTCCATCTCTGTCTCCTCTGACCCGGCAAAGTTTCCCATCTCTCATCCTGTCACTTAGCTAATGGTGTGTATCCCTCTTGCATACATTCCAGAGTCACTGGCTTCTTTTGCTAGTGGAATCGTCAGCGAGATGCTCGGCAGATGGCTCACTGGCTGCCGTTCTTGTCCCCTCACTGCAGCAATCTGTTGTTCTAAATCAAAATGTTAATGAAAAATAAAAGAACGCAGTGCCAATGTCTGTCTGATTTAAATTAATATAGAGTCATACCTTTTGAGGCAGATTTTACTGGCACAAGGTTCTCCGTACAAGCTACCCATGTTGGGTTTTTTCCCTCTCTCTCTCTCTAATTAAAATTAAGCACTTTCATTTATCTGAGTCTCTCTTGGTACCCCCAACCTGTTCTTTTTAATAATAACAAAGGCCTAACAAACAGTCAATTCCAGCATTCCATGGAATGGCATCTCACCTGGCAGAAGATAATTTTGAGAGATATTATATGTGATGTCTAATTATAAACATGCTTTGATTAGATGCTGTTTTCAATACTGGAATGACATGTTTACTAAATGCTTCGAGTGCAGCTCTAAGTTAGGCATGTAGTTATTGAAATCGCTTTCAATCCAGTTGTTTTAAAACTGCTGGCAAAATCATTGCTAATTTGCTACTTTATTTACAAGGGCCCTTCACTCTGTGTGCTCAGTTCAGTATTCATATCTGCTGCAGCAACAGGACCACTCCCCTCTTCGGAGAGAATGCGTGTGTCTGCAGGATTTAGCTATGCAAGACAAATTTTCAACTTCCATTTAGAGAAGAAGGGATCACGATGATGTTAACACATCTGGTTGACAGGAAATCACCTCAATATTGGAATTTGTCCCAATTTCTGGAAACCCAAAGAACAGGTGTTTCAAACAACCGCAGGAGACTGCACCTTCATTTGTTCTTCCTATGACTCCTTTGCAGACACTGCTAGGAGGAGTCCTGGGAACAATAGTTCACATAGCGCCTCCTACATACCAGGCATCTTTCTAAATGATTTATATTTACTCTTTCAATCATCAAAAAAACCTCCTATGAGTTAGGTCTATTTCACAGGTGAGGAAGTTGAGGCATAGAGAAGTAAGTCGCCCAAGGCGACACAACTAGTAAGTGACAGCTGGAGAGGAACACAGTCAGCCTGGCCCCCGAGCCTTCGCCTTCGCTTGTAAGCACAATATCATGCTATTCTGTGCTGGAAGAGCCACAAATTCCAGTCTCCTTGGAAGTAAGCTATTGTTTTCTTTCAGATACGTAGGAGGTTTTCTTTGCTCAAACTGCTGTGCAACTTAGAATTAGGCTTCTACTTCAGTGGGGCTTGCTCCTTGCTAAATGTGTGTGCTGTTTGCATGTGTCATTGTCGTTAAGACTGAGGTGAGTCAGGCAAATCAAGCCCGAGGCAGCAGGCACGCAGGAGGAAAGCCTGGCTTCTCGGGTGGGAGACTGGGATGCTAGGCATTAGATCAGTCCTCTCAGCGCTGTGCACTAGTCCACCCAACAGTCCTCACAAGAAAAGGCCTAAAGCGGGTACAGCCCACAAAGCCTCCATCTGCACCAGTTGACCAGGTCAGGACTCTGCTGCGACACAGCTTCTGGTCACCCAGCTTCCGGCTCAGCTCGCCCCTCTACCTCTAGGCAGAGCCACCACACAAAACCAAGCACCATTGAAGTCCAGCTTTTCCTCTGTTGCTCAGAAGCCGATTTGGCTGGAAAAGCAAACAATAAGACCTGGTTCTCTCTAATTAAATACACGCATTCCAGGCCTAGGGATTTACGGGGGTATCAAGTCGTTCAAAAGAAAAAGCCCCTAGTGGGAAGGGATTGTGCAGAGACTGTGTAGACAGTTGTTTCCCTTGCTAAGCCTCACCTTTGTAGTTGTATTTTTCTGGCCTTACCAGGGACAAGATGAAAATATGAGCTTGGAAGAGGATATTACTAAACAGCAGGGTGTGTTAAAACTCTGGACTGGGAGCCAGGAGTCCTGGGTTCTAGCTCCAGCTCTGTCTCTAAGCAACCATGACCTCTCTGGGTCTCAGACCCTTTGTGAAATGAAACTGTTTGAGTGAATAGGCTATGAGGGCTTTTCCAACATTAAAGATTGTCCATTTAATTAGCCCCCCTCCTTTTTAATGAAAGATGATTCTCCCTAGACACAGAAGGATACTCAGAGGGTGATTTGACCAAATGATGCAGAGATTTGAGCTATTTTGGGGTGTTTCTGAGCAACCAACTCAGACCAGAGTCAGAAAGTAGATTCCTTTTGGGCCTGATCTCTTTCAGTTGATATTGCTGGATAATTGCTCACTCCACTGAGTCATCAAATCATAGGCTCATTGAACCTCTAGGATGGAAAGGACCTTAAAGGTCAGCTTTTCCCATCTCCCTCCAGGGCTGGGTTCCCCTTTGTCCAAACACAGCCAGTCTAAGCATAGGACCAATGCCAACTTTGTACATCAGCAGAAGAGATGCTGCTTACCTGACCGGATATCACAAGTGCTGGCATGGGCCCTCTGGCCTTCACCCCCAAATAGTTCTTCCTCCTGCTCACTGATGCCAAAAGCCCCTTTAACCGAGGGCCTAGACTTTTATTCTACACTGAAAATATATAAGATACAAATCCCTTTGGAAGAGCTGGCGCTATCTAAATTCATATCATGATGCATGTAACTCACATAGCAGATCCTATCATGAAAGCAGATTTCAGTAGTAAAGAGAACCGAAAGACACAGAATTCTTGAAGAGAGTGAAACAGATTTCAGTGGCAGGGAAAAGTTATATAGAACAGGAATGGAGGGAGGGTGGAGAACCTCAAGTGGTAGCCTGGTGGAATGTGTAGCAACTTAGAGCCGGACTTGGCTTTACATCTCAACTCTGCCACTTACCTGCTGTATTACCACGTGCAAGTCTCTTAACCTCCCCGAGTCTTAGTTTTCCAAACTGTAATATGGGAATAATAATATCTGCTACACATAGCTGTTGTTGAGAATTAAGTGAGATGTCCGTGCAAAGGCATAATTGTGGCACATTTGATTTCAATACACTTTTAGCACTAAATCCACAGTGTTGTCATAGACTGATGGCCTGGGATGCATCTGTCCTTGATTACGCCTCTGCAGCACTCACAGGTATGAATGTTGCTGATGCTCTGGTCTGCAGCCACCAGTACTACTATCAACTGTCTTAACCATCCATGGAGATAACTGAATATCTGATTCAAGCACCAGCCAGAATAACAATGGTTAAGCAACTGAAATGCCAACTTAGACCTTGATCAAGATTTACAACTGCAAAGAGACTAGTTCTGTACTCAGAATTTGAGGGGAGCCATAGTTTTCAAGCCTGCCCAACTTAGCCCTGTTAATAGGAATTCAAAGTGGTTTCCCTTATTAATTAGCTCCAACCAGGAGTAAATGTACCTAGTGGCTTTCTTGAAAGATGTCCCCGATGTATATTTTAACTTTACTGTGAAAGAAGAAAGTTAACAAATGAAATACTGTATGGTTTCAGCATGAGTTTTAGGTGTAGGGGCAGGTAGCAGGAAGGTTGGGGGTTGGCCTCTGGTCATACTGCTGGATAATCTTGAAGTCTCTATAGCTTGACTGCTGGCCTGTGCCCTTCCTTCAACATGATTAGCTTGAATGCTGTCCTGTTCGGGGTTGAGTCTTACTGTATTTTTTAATTTGTGAGATGGTGCTGGTTTGGAGGGGCTGATTATAATTTATTATTTTCTATCATAGAAACATGATACATTTGGGGCTCAGGACTCCTTTTTTCCCTTTTATAGAGTTCAAAACTCTCAAAAAAAATCACTCTTGCAAGCTGCTGTGTGTTTGACCATTTTCCTCCTTTTGTTTCCTCCCTTCTAATCTGAATTGCCTCCATTTTCTATCCCACAATCTGCCTCCACTTCTATCCCACAATCTGCTTCTATTCTCACTCATCTACCAACATTTCCCTTTTGAGTTCACCAGTGAGGTCCTTCCTGCCAAATCCAAGGGCAGTGTTTCAGTTGTTCATCCTCAGTCTCTTTGCGATGATACACTGAAGTTCTTTCTTTACTTCCTGCTGACACTGCACTTTCTGGATTCTCCTCTGATTTTCTACCTATTCCCTTTGCAGCATTAGGAAAGTCACTTCTCCCTTCTGGGCTTGAGTTTCTTCATGGCCTTTGATGTGTCTGTCCATGATTACATCTTTACATAGGGGTTTAAACAGGATAGTATCTAAAGTGCCTTCCATATCTAACATTCTATGGCTCTGAGAATCAGTGAGATATACCTGAGATCCTTTGGCTTCAACCCGTTGTAATGTTTTTAATATTGAAGGTTTTGTAGCTAACTTCTGCCTACTTTAGTGTTCCAGTAATTGATATGAGTGTACAGACTTCATAAAACTGGGTCTCTGCTGACTTACACACATTTAGTCTTTGTTTGCTTTCCATCTTTATCTAAGAATATGTATGTTTGAAGTGCCTGTATATTACACTGTACCTTTATTGAAAATAGATACAAGGTACATTCCAGAACAATATCCTATTGCTTATGCTTAATATTAGTCTTTCAAAAATGTCTGCACATCAGAAATCATTCACCTTGTTGCATTTAATTTGGATATTTAGAAAATGAAACAATAATTCTTTAAGCCAAGTGAAGGCATTATGACCAACTGTAAGTGCCAGAATTCACCAATGTCATCAACAAGAGTTACAAATAATATATGACAGCTTAATACTGAATTTATGTGTTACACAAAGATAGACTGTAGGGGTGTGATGAACTTTGTGAGTCTCCACGTAGCATCACTTGAAGACATTCAAGAGGATATAATATTGCAGTACAATTTCTACTGATATTTTTTCCTTCACACACACTTTAGATGCTATACATGACACCTTCAAGAGAGTTGCCTGAGACCCCAGAGCAAAAGATTGGCAATCCATGCCTTAAAAGCAATCTCCACAAATCCTCTGAATAAGAAGTTTCCCTTATCCCAATTAAAAGGCAGTAACGTATTGCCTGAATCCAAGGGGAACACAGTAAATATGCATCGGTAATGAGAAGGTCCCCCCCACAACCAAAAAAAAGCAAACTTTGAGTGTACAAAGTAGAAAATGCCTGCCCCTGCTAAGGGAGCCAGTCAAGAGTAGGGATAAGGGTCCTCCAGTGGCTCCCAGTGCAAGCCACATTAATAAAGGCAGCTGAGGTTGTGGTTTGTTTATTACCAAAGAATACATGTATCTGAAAGGCCTTGCCCACAAGGGAGTTCTTTTGATCCCTGAAACATAAACCGGTCAGTGCCTCAACAAGGCAAGATATACCATTGCCTCTCCTTTCACAGGAGAAATTCAGTGACATGCCCAAAGTCTAAGAGTCAGTGGGTGAGTGAATAGGTCCCCAAATTTCTGTCCAAAATTCAAAAACTATCAGTTTACACACAATTTGACCACGCTGGCTGCCACTTTTCCTCCTGGTCTCTTGCTCTTCTTCCCCTCCCTCCCTCTCCTCTCATTCACTCACAGACACAACATACCACCTCAGTGCTTCTTAAAAATCTGCTTAATGGGCTTATGTTTATGGTGTCATAGAGTTTTGTAATCGAGCTTTGTCAGGGACTAGAATATTACAATTAATAGACTTGGGTATTCTGGTTACTAAAGAACTACTAAATGCACCATGTAAGGTTTACCAATTTTGAAGAGTTAGAAGAAAAAAAGTTTACTCATGACTACAAATATCCTGCACAGAAAGTTATCTTTCATTGATGATTCAACACTGCCCTACCAGGACTTCATACTGTTAAGTGAAAGGGACGGTCTTTGGAATAACAGGACCACGCCAGTCTGTTCTAGGTAAAACAACCTAGATTATTTTGAAAGTGAGTAAACATTGCCAGAATTGTTATCTAAAGCACAAAATAATCCTACCTTGATATTACAAACCATCCTGTCTTTATTTTCAAATAAATTCCAGTGTTCTGCTCTTAAAAGGAATAATGTGGTATCTCATTTTGCAACTTCAAATTTTTACTTCTCTAGCAACAATCTTCATCTTTTAGGCCTTTAAGATATTACCCTTAGAGGTCATTTGTATTGTGTTGCATTGTCACAACTTCAGGCTTAAAAAGGTTTGACAAAATGCCAATTTATCAAGAGCTCCAGGTGGTTTGGTGCCAGTGACAAAGAGTTTGCTGTTTATGTGCCAAAAGTTATATTTAGGTTTCTGGCACAAATTAATAATTACTTATAGCATTTTATAAAAATAAGAGCTCATCCCCACAGTCTTCCATCTGAAGCATCAACATCATTTGTTCTATTAGTTTGGGGAGTTTTTGCAGCGTCAAGGAGAGAGTGATGGAGTAATAATACTAGTAATAATAGGTACTAACATTAACTTCTTACTCTGTGCCAGGCATTTGCTAAATGCTTTTACATGCATTATGTTATTTAAATCCATACAACAAACCTATGATACAGTTACTTTTGTTAGCTACATTTTACAAATAAGGCAACTGAAGTCAAGAGAAGTAGGGGTGTCTACAGGCTTTCTTTGCTCAAATGACGTGGGTGCAGAAGCACATTTAGAATTGCATTGGTTGTTTCCTATGAAGGAGCGTTAATATTTAATATCTACCAGGTGCCAGGAACTGGGCAAGTGCTTTCCATAAGTTGCCTCATTTAATACTGCCATCAACATTATGAGGCTGTTATTTTAAAAACATTTTACAGATAAAGGGAAGAGAAGTTCAAAGAAGTTAAGAAATTTCCCAGCGTCATGCTACTAGCAAGGGCCGCACTTGGATGTTCATTTAGATAGGTTCAATCCTGAAGGTCGTGCTCTTTCCACTATGAAGTGAAAATCAAACCAGCGAAAGAGAGAAAATACCTTTCGTTTAGTAATGAATTCCATGGTCTATTTCCTTGAAACTAAAACCTTAGTCATGAAAGCCAGTCCCAAACTCAATGCCCACAGTAACTCCATTTCTCCTGTACATGGTGCTTTTTGTCCTATGGAACACAGGGTTACAGAATCCCCATCACTTTTAGCTTTCAGAGCAGTGAGTGGGAACAGGTTGAGGCCATTTTCCAGAATTACTTCAGGCCAAATAAAGAAAAAAATAAGCACCAAAAGTAAAATAATCTATATTTATTCATATGCAATAGGACAGCTTCCTCTCAGATGATAAATTAAATCTTCCGTGCCATCAGAGCTACCCCTCCGTAACAAGAAGCCAGTCCCTCTGCCCTCAGTGTCCTGAAAGCTTTAACAGCCTCTCCAAACAGAAACACTCCATCAGCATTTCTCAAAGGAATCTCTTAGAGCGATTGTTAAAAATGCAGAGACCCAGGCCCAACCACTGAGAGCAGGACCTAGGAATGTGCCTGTTAGCAAATGCCCCAGATCCCTTGTTTATCCAGCAAAGTTTGAGAATCGCTGTGCCAAGTAATAAAACTCTCCTCTCTCAGGCCTTACTAGTTCCAAATTTAGGCTGCTCAGACACAGATGAGCTGAATTTATTTTCACCCTCTATAGAGAGGGAAAGGTCCCTTTGAGTTAAACTCATATTAACCAGCTACTTAACATAAGCTGTTAAAGTACTTTAGAAGCACTTATTGGCAAACAGAGGGTTAAGGTTAGTCCAGATCCTTCCATCTATTCATTGTAACAGGACAGAGAATCCGAAACATTGTCCATGCAAATCACCTTAGTGGCCCTCCTTTAGCCTCTGAAGGTCCTAATGTAAAGTTCATTGTTCACCTAAGAACATTCCATAACTCAGGCCCTCATTAAGACCGATCTTCAGTTTAGCCCCAAATAATGAAATTGAACTATATTCTCTTCTCACAATTGAGGTCAGGTCTAAAGCAAGAATAGAAGCCTCTTGTAATACTAACTAACAGTTAGTTGAGTGCACATTGTGGGCCAGGCACTATTACAGATATGAAATAGTACTGGATGAAAAGATTCCGTCATGAGGTCGCTTTGCCTGCTGTAACCTCTTGAGAATTCACAATGCATGTGAAACTTAAGAGCTCCAAGAAGGCCTTTAGGAAAGAAATCAGTCTTTTTTTCTTAACTCAGAGTTACTGAAACCTGTTTGGCCACATGCCCCTTTTATGAGGAAAATCACTTGGTGTTCACCTTATGAGGATGTGCTGCTATGCACCGGTGTCTCTCCAAGCACCGCCAGGGGTGTCAAGATGCAAAATCGCAGGCCCTACCTCAGATCTGCAGAATCCATCTCTGTTGGGGGTGGGGGCAGTGGTAATAAGAAATCTGCATTACAATACTCTGGACTATACCAGAAGAATCCGTGGTTGCTCCAAAGGTGACGACTGAGGGAAATCTTTATAGCTACACTGGAAAGGCTGACTGAAAGTTAAATTCTGAAGACAAACTCTGAGGTGACCACATTTTGATGCTTGTTATTTCATCACCTGACCAGTCCAAAAAACTGGGCTGTTTACAGGGAGAGATCCTTGGCCTGAAGTAGCAGGAGTCCAGAAGCCTGGAAACCGTGCTCAGAACAAGCCCAACTAAATGTCCCCCCCAACTCTGCTGCCACTTCAGGGTCTGCTAGGAGAACACCTGCTAAGCTGTCAGGTTTTAGGGAAGTTACTTTACCTCTCTGACTCTCAGTTTCCTCATCTGGGAAGTGAGAGTGATTGTCCCCACCTCAGAGAGACACTGTGAGAACTAAACCAGGCAGGATGAGTAAAATTTCTGTTACAAACTGAAAGCTTAAAAAAGGTTAGTTCCTTTCTCCCCTCCCTTCTGTCCCCTCTTCCTCTGATGGCAGCTTAATTAGTGTAGTGGGGGCAGGAAATTTGACTGTTGGTTTTGGAGTAGCTCCTTTCTTCCATGGGTAGTTTTCTTTCATGAGCCCCTATGCCAGTGATACAAGGTCAAGTGCAAGGTACTGAAGTACCCACTCAATTCAGCTCACTAGGAGTCAACACGCACTGGGTACTCAGAGATGAGACAAGTCCTGCCCTCAAGTTGCTCGTGGCACAGTGGTGAAAATAGCTAGTGTGCCTGCTGGGGCAGAAAATGGGAACTCTTTGACTGGGGGCTAGAGAGAGGAGTGTGGCTGGTCACAGAGGCAAGCCAAACTAATGTGAACCGCATTATGGCTGAGTTAAATCCAAGAGTCCAAGGACACCCAATGTCATCTTTATCTACCCAGAAAACCCAAGCGCCGCCCTAAACCAGGGCTGCAGTTCCAGGGCTCGGTTCCAGCAGCCAGCACAAACCCAGTCACAGGCTGCTTGGCGCTTTGTGCCTGCCGCTGTACTACATATAGGACAAAGCCAGTAATGCAGAGGTGACCCTTGCCCTCTCGGAAGAAAAACGGTGATGAAGACAAACCTCTAGAGCCCGTGAAAATAATCGAAAAGTTAGCACCGAGCAAACAGATAAATACCACATTCGCTCACATCATTCTCTTCTCAGATTCTTGTTCATTTTTCTCTAAGATAGAAGAGCTTAGATGAGACCAAAGTAAGTGTGCCGCAGGTCCCCAGCCAGCCCTACCTCTGCAATCCGTCAAGAGAGTTGGAAATTCTTGTGTTATTTTTTTAAACATTGATTCCACCGAAACTGCATGACAAGCAGTGGTCAGACTCATTGGAATATGGCTTCCTCCTTTTAGCAATTCTTCTGCTGTGTGTGTGTGTCTGAGGGGGAGAGAGGGAGGAGAGAGAGGTGCAAGTATTTCCTTTCCTATCAAGGCTCCTGTCTGGTCCTTAAGCTTCTTTGGTCAGTGGGACCAACTGCAGACAGCTGCTGCAGTGCCCCTCTGCTTGCATCTCTTTGAGATCTAGCAGGGCTTTCAGGATTAACAAGGTTGGCACCTCAGAGATGGGGGACGGGGGGGCCATGCGTTGAGAGGCAGGACTCGAGGACGAAGGGCAGACTTGGCCAGCCATCTCTTGCACCTTCCGTTTAACCCTATGCCAAGCCCCTCCCCCGACACGGAGGCTCCGCATACCGTAATTAAAGAAGGCTCTATGAATAGCACAGGTGTTGCTTCTAAACAGGAAAATGAGTGATGGGGGAAGGGATTATGTTGAGCCAATATTTTTCCCTTGATTTTCTTCCGGAAATGTGTGTAAGAAGAGACTACGTTGAAGAGCCATATCTGAATAAATACTTAGACTAAACTACGTCAGCCGTCCCAAAGGAGAGCGGAAGTCATGTTCGAGTCTCAGCTGGTCTGGCCTCAGCTGCTCAGCCTAGAATCCCCTGTGCTTCATTCCGAACATCTTGCTCCTCAGAGAGCCTTTCGGCCCTGACTGACTGATGCTGCTAAAGGGCGAAAGGTGCTGACATGGACCTTGGACATTTCTGCAATGCCTTTAACCCCCAGCAGAACAGATAGTGTTCAGATCTTGCAAAGCCAACAAAGCCACAGCCTAGGTCCACTGCAAACTCCCCCTCATCAGAGACCTCCCTGAGCCAGCAAAGTCAAGGCCGTGAGCTCAGGGCCCTCAGAAGGTTGCTAGAGAGGACAGTGAGTCTGCAAGATGAGTCAGGAGAATTAAGAAAGCCCAGCCAGTCCCCGGAGTCAGGCCTCCAGTAACGCAGCCAAAGAAAAAGCTTTGTAAGAACCTGGAACACCCTGATAATGGAGGAGAGGGTGGAGGAAAAAAGAAGGGAGCAGGCCAGATTTATCCCTGATGTGTCCTTATCCCACTTTCAGTGTCCTCTCCCTTCCCGAAGCACCTGAGCCCCCGCGCTGATGCCAGCTGACCAGGCGTTTCCCACCACCCTCAGGCCTCCCCATCATCCCACTGTTTGTCAGAGCATTGTCTTGTTTCCTCAGCACTGCTCTGACTTGCTTCATGATGACTGATCTGGACCAATGCACCAATGGCTATTTGTGAGTTAGTGTGGTCCCCCCGAGGGTCACTTATTGGCAATTAAACAGCTGTCTCTTAGCAACAGAATACCTTCACTCCAAAGGATATATGTAGTGAAAGGATTTCCGATGAAGGGGGACATCAGACGGAGAGACCCTGGAGGGCCGCACGCACAATTCCGTGTGAAGGAATACTGACCTACCTCCTTATTTAAACATAAGCCAGCCCAACAGATGATAGCCACCTGCTCAAAATCCTAAACCAAATTAGGGCCCAGAACACCAACAGACCTCCCTCTGTGGGCCCCAGGATATAAGAACTTCATCTAAACTATTTTCAACAGATTGCAAACTGCTAATTTGTGATATCATTGCTTGGGGGGGAAAAGCAAACACAGGAGTTAAGAGAACGGGCCCTAGTATCAAACTGTGAGGAAGGAAAAATTTAAAGCAACAAAAAAATCACCCACTTAGAAGTGTTTGAAACCTTACATTGCACCAAGCTTCTAAATAAAAGAGTGTGGAATCTGGAAAGTCTGCCTGCGGCATCAACTTGCGTGCCTGGCACCCTGGAGTGAGGGGCAGGGGCTTTGCTGGAAGGAAGCGGGCCATGGTTGGCAGTAGAGGCCTTTGTAAGATGATTAAGCATGAGATAAACACCTGGCATTTAGGTTATCTAGCTTATCAAATGCTACAGACTATTGAGAACACCATTTGACTTGTGATGCTGGGTCTGACTTCCTAGCATACTGTGCTGAGTTACCGCTGAGTTTTCAGAATAAAAGCATCTTGGAAAGAATTCTGAGTTCCCGAGTATCTAAGAAAGCATCTAGTGATGCTGATTCCAAGTGAGCATTACTGTCTAATAATGAGACTTCTTTGACCGAAGAATGCCGTGAGCTCAGATCACATGTTGTAAGTGCACTTACCTGAGCAGTCCTAGCAAATGGACTAAGCTTGCGTTTGGCTTCCTGTTCCCCACTTTTCCACAGCTCACTTTGCCCCTACCGCTGGGAACAACTTCTTCCTGGTTCCTTCGCCCCGCCCCACCATGATGATACCCAGTCCAGCCTTCTCATGATGCCCCCACAGTCTCTAGTAGATTCTCTCCCTCCTGCCTCCCATCCCAAGGTTCTATCCCAGTCCCTCCTCTGAGGGCCTAATTGCCTACTTTCAAAAGAGACATCTGGAGGCTAATGAGCTATTATGCGTTAAAGTGGTCATAGCTGATAATGAGTTAAATTTTTGCCCCTTCTGATTACAAGAAGCTGATTGACAAGGGATGAATTTCTAATGACAGCATTTCAGGCTCATCATAGGCTGGTGGAGATGGTACTTGGAGATAGGGTACCATCTGTCACACCTCCCTGGTGGAAATGGCCACCTTCTTTGCCCTAAACATAGGACAGAGGAGGGTGCCTTGGCTAGTTTAGGGGATGAAAGTAATCAGCTTAATTCACAAATAACCTATTAATGATGCCAAGAATCCATTCACAGGAAGGTGTCCATCCCTAATAGGCTGTATATTTTACCCGTGATTATTGCTTTGTCTTTTGTACTTCTGCCTTAAAACAAGAGTCTACCTGAGGCAAAGTGAAGATGCTAGATTGGTTTTGCATTTTTTCCTAGATCATCTAAAAGCTTGTCCCCTTTACTAATGTTTTAAAACATTGCTCAGCTTCTTTTAAGGCTCTAGAGGTAGATCTAATTTTACCCAATAACTGCGCTACTGTAAAGAGGTGTATATAGGAATGGCAATGCCAGAGGCACACCTCATTAAATCAGTCTGTAACGTAAAGAATTCCAAATGACTCGATCCATTCATTTAATAAAAAAAGCACGACACTTATCTTTGGTCTGACTGACCAGCATGGCTCACCTGTTGTTAAAGTAGTACATAACCCCTTACCAGTCTGTAAATAGCCACTACCCTTTACCTTGACCGCTTCAGACCCTACTCCGAGATCCCCAGACTTCCACAAGCTCCAGCAACTGACAGGTAATGCCTGGCACAGCAGAGGGCCTCCAGGTCCTCGCTCCAGGTCTAGAGCTGGAGCTGTTCTGATTTGCTCCCTGTGCCTCGCTATGTGTATAGCATCCGCAATATCGAAACTCCGTGTACCAGGTAGTGGGGTTGACCCTGAAGGTAGACCACGATCACTTTGCTTAAAGCTCTAGTAGTGACACTGAGGTTTGTCTCAGTCTCCTCTGCCACACGCATTCCCATGGAGCAGAACGTCCACGACCTTCAAAAGACGGACAATTTGAGCCGTTTCCAAAATAGCACTTGGCAGGCAGCCTAGACTCGGACGGGGACAGCAGACACAGACTGTGGGCATGACGGGCCAGCCCCCTGTCATATCACCTCAGGGGATCCTCAGCCCCATGGGACTCACTAGAAAATCCTTTACATTTGAAAAGCAGAAATTATCTAGTCCACCTGAGCGCGCTGGGAGCGGGTCTATATTCTTAGCCTCATGCTTCAAGTGCTGAGTTTAGAACAAAAGCCTCCATTCAAGGTCATAGGATGAGTCAGCTACCAAGTGGGGAGGGAAAAGAAAGGGAGAACAAACAACCCACCACAGGGTTAACTTGAGCTGCTGCAACCTATGGGAAAGGCTGGCCAAAACTTTCATACTCATTATTTATTGATAGTGTGAGGAATTGCCTTGGAAGGATGCTAATGCATGGAGGTGAGGAAGAAGGATGATAGTGGTAGGTTTCTCTTTAATCAGCTGTCCTGGAGACCTACACTTGTGGTCGCCTTGTGATCGAGGTAACTATACACTGAGCTTCTTCTTGCCGTCTCTGTGTGTCATTCAAGAAGGATCTCATTCATTCCGCCTCAGAGAAAAGCTCACTCTTTCTCCCAATGTACCTTGGCTACTGTTAACCTTACACTAATACAAATGATCGGCTTCCGATTAATTCTGATTATTGTGCACTAACTAACGAGATGAGTGTCGTACGTCATTACAACTGCAGGAAGCTAACTTGTGCTAAATGGAAGTAGGAAGAGCCCCATGTCTGAATTTGTAAGGTCTGAGTTCTAGTGTTGACTCTGCTAACTCCCTTGGTAACCTTAACGGAGGCATAGTCTCTGGTTTTATTTCCTCATTTATAAAATAGGAATGATGCTAATACCGGCCTCATGGGTCAGCATAGGAAGAAAATATTATAGGTAAGAAAACTATTTGAACATTCCAGTGCCCTCCAAACGTGTAAGGAAATATGACTGTCTTCAGAAATGCTCAAGGGGTACCTGGAAACCAGCACTAATCAAACAGCTACTCTGTGCCTAGCACTTTCGCATCCCTTTCATTTATTCTGACAACAGTCCTGGGAAGTGGATATTAGTTGTCGCATGTAAAATGATGAGGGATAAAAATGACACTAAAATATAGCAGGATGTTCTAATTCTAATTTTTTTTTTTTAGAAACAAGTAGATTTGATCTTAAAAACAACTTGTACACATGCACCAAAATAGAATCCAAAGTACAAATGGCAGTGATACAATAGGTCAGTTTAGTATCAACTTGCATCTTGAAGATGAAATTGGAAGTAAACGTGTGATATTTTCCATAATTTATATCACGGAAGTGTAATATGGTTTGCAGAAACTGGGAACACATTTTGGGTAAGGATTCTCACCCTGGAAGGAATGCAGAGTTGCTCAAAAGTTAGACAGATAAATCTAAACAACTCCCCATGTTAAAATGACATAAAATACAGAAATAGAAATACAAACTTCTAGTGGAAAGTAGCACTAGTGTGCAGCCTCCCAGGGCAGCATACAGACCACCTTGAGGGAGGTACTGTGGAAACCCAGGTGGAGATCAAGGTTGGGGTGAGGGGACAGAGAAAGAAGAGTTGATTTATATAAATGTAAAAATACAAACACACACGCGTGAGAATGCCCAGGGCACTGCAGACCTGTCGTCTCTCCCCTGACCAGTGACAGGCGACTGCTGTTAGCTGAACCTCGTTCCTTACAGCAAGCAAAGGAGGGATGAGACCCCAGAGAGTAGGGAGCAGGAAGATGAGGATTGTCAACATTTTTATCCTCATCTTAAACAATGAGAATGGGGCTCAGAGAATTGTTTTCCCAGGCATGCAGCTAATAATTGAGGAAACTGGAATTCAAACCAAAGTGTCTATAACCTTCCCGTACCCATGTCTTTTCCAAGAAAAGGCACCACTTCCCCAAACCACATTCCCTCTCTCAGAAATGGTGCCAGACTCTTGGGTGATAGTGAGAGACTGCCCCTGGTCCTTTCTAACCTAAGCCACTGGTCATACGTGACTGACTTCTGCAAGCATTCCTACAAGTACTAAACATCGCTGTTTCCCTGTTCAAAGGGAGTAGCATGTGTGACCAAGAAACAGCTGTCCTCCTTTAACAAAGCTAACTGACTCTCCCAGGGGGTCAGATGCCCATGGCTAAATCTCTCCTCCCTCTTTTCTCAACCTCCCAGGCACAGAGATGCTTGAAGGCCAAGACCCCCTCGGAAGCATTCTAAGTAGACCCCGTAGCATCCAGCACAGTATTTGACACAAAGCAGACACTCCAAATACTTGGTGAATGAATGTAAATCACGCTCCCACCATGTGCAATGACAAGAGTATGTTGTAAACATCTTAATTGTATTAGAATCGGGAAATTTTATCAGGTTAAACACCAAAAAAAGATGAAGTAAAACTTCAGAATTCTCCTCTTCCTCGATCACTAACCAATAACACTTGTTGTAGTGTTACACACCTCACGTCTGGCCTCACTAGCCAGAAGAACTCGAAGAAATCACTTCCCCTCTTTAAAAGCCTCAGATTGCCCATCTTTAAATTAACAATGGCGAGCCAAATCAGTGGTTTTCATCTATGACTTCACGCTAGAATCACCTGGGGAGCTTCAGAATTACTGATACTAAATCCTCTCCCCAGGATTTCTGATTTAATTGATGTGGGGTAAGGCCTAAGCGTCAGTATGTTTAAAAAGCTCACCAGTGAGTCTGATCTATTTCCAGGATTGAGACCTACTGGGCAAGATGGCCGCTGAAGTCTCTTCTTACTCTAAACATCGACATGCTGAATACAGCTGGGTCTCTTTAGCTATCAGGGCTGCGCTGACTTGTTCCCCACTTTCCTCTCTACCCCACACATCACAAGATGTATCTACTGAACTATTCCATAGCCTATCATCTTGCTTCACCCCATTTTGACTTAAAACTTTGTGTGTACTCTTGGGACTCCTCCGTACTGCTATTGAGATCGGCTCCTTAATGTTATATGGGTTATTCTGCCATCAAAGAAGTTAGTTCCCTGGTCCCGGGATGCATCCCTAAAGCTCTAGCCAGCCTGCCCTGCTTCCAGGCTGGGAAAGCCCAAACAAGCAAACATGAGCAGCCTGGAGGTGCTCTCCCCGATCTGGAAGGAATCCATAAGCTCAGTGCACAACTTTCCATTTCACTGGACTTTTTCATGGCACTGAGCCTGCCCATTCCATCCGGCCCTTTGTCAAGAATGTCCTTGACACTTTTGGAATTGATTTGTTCTTCCTTTGCTTTAAACAATAAGCCAACAGTTACGCAGGAGTTTTATAAGGTATCGATTTAACATACAAACCACATAATGGCCTTTGAAGGCTACAGCAAGAACCAATGCCTCATCGGCCAGGAAGACCAATAGAGCAACATCCTAGCATTTTCTTAACCTGTCAAAACATTCCTGAGCTCAGGGCTTGCTGAAGAGCAGACATGCCAAGGATTTAGAAATGTCAAATTAAAATATTATGGGCTATTTTCAAAAAGGCATGACCCTTTTTAACCACTAACATTCTATCAACAATGCTTTTCCAGAACTTAGGGCATCTAAAGGAAGGCCTTCTCTCAGATGAACAGTGTGAACCCTATCCAGGGAACAGAGGGCCCCACAAGGTCACAAGACAGCTTTATTCTAGAAGCACTCCACTAGAAACTTTTGCCTGCTCTGTGTATAGACTGAGGCTGCAAATGTGTTAGGATAAGGGCAGAAGGAAACATTGAGTACAAATCTGAATAAAAAATTCCCAAACTACCAGGATCCTAAAATACTGGGTTGAAAAAATTGGAATCTGGCATGGCCTTTTAGTGATACACAGCTTATGTGCACAGGTGCTTTGTTGTTGACCCTCAGTCACGTGGCCAGAAGTCCCTGGGATCGTTCTTCCTTCGTTGCCAAATGCCTTGGAAGAGTAGGCATCTATTTACCTTGTCTCTGCTTCTTCGTTTTCCATTCCTTCTTCAAGTTTGACTCCTAGATTCACCAATCTGCTAAAACTGCTCTCACTGAGACATCAGTGATCCCCTACTGGCCAAATCCCGTGGGCAGCTCTCCAGCCTCATTCGGATCAACACCTTTATGTCCTTTACACTGTTGGCCATTCTTTCCTTCTTTGACCTTTGTGACACAGTCTTTTTCCAGATTCTCCTCCTACTTCTCTACTTTTATTTCTACTTGCCTTCTTAGGCTCATCTTCCTGTTTCCATCCCTTAGATGATAGACATTTTTCCTGGCCCTTTTCTCTTCTCATTTTATAAATGTTCCCATTCTGTGACTTCTGTGACTCTCAAATCTTTATCTCTTGTCCCAGTCATTCTTCCAGACCCCAAACCCGTAGCGTCAACCCTTTTGGACACCTTCACCAGGAAGTCCAGTCGACAGTCATCTCCACTCCCAGTCTGCTCTTCCTCTTGTATTGTTTCAGTTGTTACTATAACTTTCTAATTGGTCTCCTCATCTCCAGTCTCTTTTTGCCTCTGCTCTATCCTCCTCATTGTCTCCAGACTTTTCTCTTGAAAACACACAGGCATATCCAATATTATCTGTTTAAAAACTTTTAGGATTCCCTTTACTTGTGGACTCAATCTAATACCCCATAATATTCAAAGTATCCAATGATCTGGGCCTGTTTTCCATTTCTGGTTTTACTTCTGGCATTCCTACCACTCTCCAACACCTCAGTCCCACCTACCCTATGCTCTACTGCTCCTAAAATATGCTTTGCTAGCTCAAGTCTCTATGTCTGGGTTCATACTATGTCCTCTAGCTGGAAGAATCTTCTCTCCTTCCATTTCCAACTCATATTTTAAAAATATCACCTTGTCCAACTGTAATGTCATCTGTGTAAAATCTCCAGGCAGAACGAATTGTGGTCTTCTCCGAACTCTGAACTTGCTGCGGACCATGACTCTAGCACTTGGGCGCACTGTTTTACAATTAGGTATGTGAGAGTTCTTTAAGGGCTGGGGTCCTACCTCAGCCTTCACGTTTAATACGTCAGACGCTGGAATCATATAGACCTGGATTGGAGTATCAGCTCTGGTACTTACTTGGTGATCTTGGACAAGTTAACTAATGTCTCTAAGCTTCCATATTCTCATCTGCAAAACTGAGGTAGTGATAGTGTTTCAGGAAGAATAAATGAGATAATGCATATTAAGCCCTTATAGTACCTGACATAGACTAAGCCCTCAATAAATGTTAGCTATTACTATTTGGGGGCTGTGCCTGGCATACGATCTTGCAGAAAGCAAATACTCAATAAGTGATTACTGAATAAATTAATCAGAGCATGGAAGACATAAGAACATTTCCAAATGGACAGTTTCTTCCTTTGTTGGATCTTGGGATTTCTGTCAGAGGCAAAAAAAAAATTGGCTTATATAGTGAATTTCTCTCTCTGTAGTCAGATCATTACAGTAGCAATCGGGGAAACCAAAAGCTTTGTAGGTACATTTTATCTTTTGAACCAGAACCTATTACATCTTTATTCCCAGCAAATACAAATTTTGAAGTGGCATTTCAAACTTCTTTTCCCAGATAAATCCAAAGACTTCTTTTTCTACTTTAACATTTGACAAATAGGATGATTCAATTAATGTGATAATTATTTAATACAGCAAGCAATAACTTTTAAGATGTAATGGTAATTGAGCCCAGCATGCTTGAAAATACTATTCTCTGAGTCAGGTTCAGCAACACATCTTGAAGTTGGGACCATAGAGGTTTAATTCATTCCAAACTCCTCTACCAATAAAAATTCAAATTAATGCCATCTCTGATTCTTGCCCCCTTTCACCTATAATCCATCTTAATCTCTTGACCTCTGCTTTAGTCATGAAATCCTAACAGATTACCTTTCATTTTCAACCCAGAATAATCTGTTTAATATCCCTTGATAAAGAATATCCTTCAAAAATTCCAAATTCTGGCATGTTTTCAAGGAAGCCCTATTCTTTGGGGAACAACAAACACTATATACTGTTTCCCTTTACTTGGTCCTAGAAAAGGTTCAGAGGTAAACACTTACATGAGGTCTATTGTAAATGAGTAACATTTGGATAATGTCATTATGATTATGATAAAGACAATATAAGAACAGCACAGGAACTTTGGAAAATGAGGGTAAAGGTTCACCCAAAACTCCACTATTCACATACAACTAGAATTATTTTTGTATATATATATTTTATTTTTTCCATTATTTTTCACTTTCCTGAATTTTTTCAAGGCTTGCCTCCCAAGCATCCCAGGTATACTAAAGAGATTTTAAGAGCTTCAGAAAAACTATGATTCTAATTATACAACTGCCTAGAAGGTTTCCCCCATGGCTTCAGTTTTTCAGAGAAATACACTCTGTGAGTACAGATGGCATAATGTCTCAAATCTACAAAAGATTTATCTCTGTGCACACAAACCACCAATTCCAAAATAAGGTTTTGGGGATCAGCTAATGAGCTGATCATTGGTGTCTCTCTGATGACCAACTATGCCCGTTGCTAACTCGGACAAAGGCTGGGACTATCCCTTTTATTTCAATTTGAAAGAGAAATGGGATGAGGAGAGAATAGGATTCCCTAATGACAATGACTTCAATCTTCATGATATTAAAAAATAAAAATTAAAAGGCAGAGAATAGTGAAAAATTCCATTCCAATCCGAAAAGAATAATAAAATATGCAAATAGGCATTCTTGTGTGCTGCTAATCATTGATTATCCATTAGAATAGAAAAAAGCTGATGCTTTGGGGTGTATTAAATGATATGGATCTGCAACTTTTAGCTTCCTGTTCCTCCCTCTCACATGCGTGCGCACACACACACACACACACACAATTTGTTTTAGATTACGTTTTGTTTGTTCATGAAAACCTGATGTTGGAATTAGTGAAAGCCTAGGTTTAGGGCCTTCTTCCCTTTGTATCTCCAACTGAGCTGTCTTCATTAACTCTTCCACACCTCCCGAAACCCACCCAAATTCCCCCTCCTCTGAAGCCTTTTCCCCATTTAATTGTCTAGGCTACATGTTCTCATGCTGGATCTCATATTTCATGTTGTTCTTGAATCATTTAATGTGTTTAAGACTTGCCTCCTTAACTAGATCATGAGATATGTGACAGTTCATACCTAGTACTTCCTTTCTACCTGCTGTGGTCCTTGCCGTGCAGATTGAACCCCTGCCTGGCTCACCTTTGTCTCCCCAGCACTTATTGCAATAACTGATAGTGGAGATGCTCGATAAAGTAGACACTGAATGAAGAAATAAATGAACAGATTCATGAACGAAGAAATGAACAGACAGCACCCAAGAAATGTTACCTAGCTGATTAATGGATCTCAGAGCACCTGCCAGCAAGAAGGATGGCCTGAAAGCATTTAGTCAGTCAACAATTACTTATTGAGCACCTACAATCTCTCAGACACAGATATTCTGGGGAAACAAGAGAAAGTAGGCCTCAAACTGGAAATCAGCTGTGTATAAGTCACAAAATGGAATACAACTGCCCAATCGCCAGACTTTTTGTCATTGTTGTCCATGGGCAGCATGGTCAGTTTTTTTCCCTGCTGCATGAGGTGAACTAATTTGGGAGGCAGACTATTGCTGCCTTTTGCATTCTATTCTTGTCTTGAGTTGAATGGTTCAAGTATTGGAATGTGCAGTGGCTTCTTCCTTGCTCTATCATCCTCCCTTTCAGCCAATGGGAACGTAAGTTGGAGAAACATTCTGGGTTCCAGAGAAGTGGCTGAAGCCAACTGGCCAATGACTAACAGGTACAGATATAGGATGTGCGGGAGGAGTTGCAGTCACGGCCTTTGTACTTTCCCTGTTAAGCATTTGCTTCCATTGTAGAGATTGGAGCCTTTCGGCTTCTCCTGCTGTCCCTCTGGCACCACTTAGGAAAAATTTACTCCAATAACAATAACAGAGCACAAAAAAGAAGAATGGAAATTGTCATAATAGCATGGGCTTGTTGCCCTAACATTGCCAGCCTTTCAGCAGTCAACCCCATGGAGCTGCCCTGTGCTTGTCAATGAGGGGATAAAAAAGGATATGCAGGAGACATTTTATGGGGCCATTTCAGCTGTTCGTTTTAAATATACCCTCCATCAAATATAGTGAGCTGGGACTTGGAGCTCACAGACAGCTGGGTTGCTTGAAAAGGGAAAGGACATTATAGTAAATTGTATTATTGTACATTTGAGTTCTAGGGTGTCTGGGAGGGCCTCAAAGGGCCAAGGGAGCATTTCCAACCAGTGGCTTGAAACACCACTGTGCTAGGGTAGTGTCCCAGGCTAGCTAATGGGTCCAGTGACTTTGGTGGTTGGGAATTTGGTTAGGGGCTAGTATGGACAATGTTTTAGAGTAGAAGCACTTGGCAGGTGAGCCAAAAATGAATTTTTTTATGGGGAGATTTAATAACACCACTGAGTTCACTGCCTGGCCTCAGTGATGCCTTCTGGTATTAAGGCTCCATTCAAAAGCAGATGTCTGAATCTGAGGTTTTATGGCAGTGCCTCACCATGTCCAACATCATTTACTTTCACTCCCATCCCTCAGCACTTAGGCAAGCACATGTAAAATAGATCCAGTCCAAGTGCACAAATCAGGCAATTGTTCTAGCAGGGCTGGGGAAGGAGGGAACGCTCCTTTTGACTGCCAGAGACCTGGGAAAATCAGGATGTTGCTGATGGAAGGAAGTTAGGGTTGCCAGAGAAGGAGGACCGTTCAACACAGAGGTCAGCAAAGCAGTTGGTTTGATTATATAACACGTGTTATGAATTGGGGCACACGCTTTATTGAAGCCTGATCACCACAGGCAACATACTTGCTTAATTCAAGAGGAAGAGTGCCTCACTGAGGGTGAAATGCTGGAAACTCTATATTCAGGCAGTCAACCCACTAGGACCTTGCCCATCTCCATGCTGTGTAGTGAAAATTAGCAGTGGAAAAATCTGAGAGCCGAAAGATTCCTTAGAGATTAGAGATGGGCCTCTCCTCTTTGCAGATGGAGAAACTGAGGCCCAGGGGTGAACCTAAGGTTGCATTGCTAGGACTACAACTCAGGTCCTCTGATGCCCCAAATGGATGCACTTTGTACTATACCATCCTTCCTTTCACTCTTATAATTCATTCATTGTGATGACCCTGAAACTGTAGAAGATTCTGAGGTAACTTCTGAATTATTAGAGAAAATCACAATCTGTTCCTTCAATGCCTGGTGTGCCATGAATTCCATTGCATTTACTTTCCTGCACTTTTGTATCTATAAGAACTCAACAACTTTGAATTCATCTGAATAACCTATTCCCTAACCCTGCCAGATTGCATCTTGTGTTAGAAACTGAAATATGCTCATTCCCTCATCATCCATCTCCTGGCTTTTTTCAGGGATCCACATCTCCACCCAAAAACTAGAGAAAGGAAACTGGGAGTAAAGGACAGAGGCCAGCTTTCAGAGCAAGGTGTTTGGAACTATATTTCCTCTTTCTGTTTCCTCTGTAGCACTCAGCACAGTATGTGGCACACAGTAATTTCCATAACTGCTGATTGGTTGGTCACAGAGGTCCCCAGTCTATGACTTTCTACTGGAGACGGAAGAGAAGGCCATGGGATTAGTAAGATGAGTCATTACAGCTGAACAGAAAGATCATCTATTTTGTACTTAAATGGGCCCGACAATTGAGATAACCTTTGTAGGGGTCTAGCATGGTGTCTGGCAAATAGTGAGTACAAATGGTACTCAATATGACTATTATTATAAGCAGAAATATGTGCCATAGGACTGAAGCTTCCCAGAGGGTCTCAATCGGTAATCAGATGCTGAGAGGGAAGGAGGGATGCTAACATGCAGGAGTCTTTGCTAAATGCATGAAGCTGGTGGGGGTTAGGGAAAAAAACTGAAGAATTCCCAGTTCGTATGCTCAAGGACATCTTATCAACATGTTCACCTGAAGTGCTCAAGTTTTCTCAAGACCCAACGCAAGGTCTCTCTCAGCAGCAGGGAGTAGTCCCAGATGGTTTGCGGCACCCCACGGGACTTGTGGCCCCGCGCCCAATCCGGGGCGGCTAGTGTCCTCAGGCTGGACATGAGCTACTTGAGGGATGCTTCTTGTGCTGCTCTCCTAATCTGAAGAGCACTCCATGTTCTACAGTTTTCTTAATTCACTCCTACAGTACTAGTTAAAACGAACCCATCCTTGTCCTATGGCCCCAGGACGCTGGCATTAGCTAATACAAAAGCTAATTCATTCTGCGGTGTTAATGATCACTTATCCTCATTTATCCCAGCTGATCGTGATGTAATACGTTCATTTTAATGAACCCTGCCATGCCAACCTAAAGCAACTTGGTAGTTTCTGGCACCTGAGTAAGCTGGTAGGAGGAGTGACTCAGGGGCATAGAGGAGCATATTTCAGTCTTCAAACCATACCATGTAGGCAGCTCTGCTTCAGATCAGTCTGGAAAGTCAACTGGGTACAAATGATCAAAATAACAAAAATAGGGGCAATTGCCTACTCAACCTATGTGTAGGTCCTACCAGCTGTCACCTTATCTAATTCTGTAAACACTTTTGAACACCTCCTCTGAATCTGGCACTGTGCTGACTGCTGTGGATACAAGGATGGCTATGACACATCTTCAAGCTCCTAGATCTGCGGTCCAGCTGGGGCCCCTGACAAAACTTAGAGCTGTTCATTTGATTGACAGAGAAAATAAAACAGCAGAAAAAGCCCGGCAGCTGTTTGCTTATAACCATTTACCATCAAAGACTTCCCTCGCTAGTATAAATACTTCCTTTTGTTTCGAACACAAAGATGAAGATCTCCATGTGAAAGCATCTAATCTTAGAGGTGAAACTAAACAAAGAGCAATTGATCAGAGAAGTGAGGTCTGCAGTGGGCAAATTGCTAGTCTTTTCCCAAACAAACCAACATTGTCCCCACTACAAGTCCTTTGAGGAGGAATCCACTAATTAAACCTGCTTTTACCATGACAATTCAAAGCATTAGCACACTGGAGATCCCTGGAATTAATAGGCAGCAAATTCCAGGTGGTTTAACTGGAATATTCCCCCCCACCCCCACCCCTGCTGGTAAGAATCAAAATCCTGACTTCAATGGAATGGTAAACTATTCAAAGTAGAAAGAACCTTAGAGATCACCGAATCCTCATATTTTCAGGTGAGGAGACTAAGGCTCAAAGAGACCAGGAGACATACTTACACCTGCACATCCAGAAAATGGCAGGGCTGGGCCCAGAATCCAGAGCTCTTGAATGCTACTCACTCCTTCACCTAGTCAGCTAGTCAGTCAACTAAGTTTATTGATCACCTACTATGTGCCAGGCATTATGCTAAGTTTAGAGGGGTGGGGGCTATACAAGTGGCTTCTATCCCTGTCCTTATAAAGCTTGGGGAGACATTTAACAAATGACTCATTAATTATTTATGAATATGATCCATGCTGTGAAGGATAAGTACAGGATGCTATGTGAGTGATCCAGCCTTGTTGAGGGAGTAAAAGTCTCCCTGGGGAAATCGTGGTTTAAGCTAAGAAATAGAAGACGAGAGTGAGTCCACCAGTGAGGTAAAAATTGTCCACGTGGTTGGCGGGTGGAGATGTGAGGGGAGAGAACATTCTAGATAGCATATGGAAAAGTTCAGTTAGCCCAAAGCTTTCCTAGCTCCCCCATGCTGCCTCTCTAAGAGTCTAGACATCCTGACTTATTTTTATAAAGCAACAGAATCTCCACTCTATTTTACTTCATCAGAAGTATGAGTATAGTGGAGAGAAAGCCATCTGAGCCATCTGGACCTCTGAAAATAATTATTAAATCACTACTTCGATTAAACAATTATTTTTACTTACCGATGCCACACACCAAGGCCGATAATCAGTGTTTCAAGCTTCTGAAAAGGTCACATCCTCATCTTTTGGCATGGCACCTGAAAATTTAAAAAAAAAAAACCTATGTTCAAAGAGTAGGTTTTAAGTGATGCTCATTGAAAACAAGTCCACAGTTTGATGTAGAAATGAGGACTGGTGGCATTTTCACATATGGATGCAGAAAGAGATCTACATAGCAATATGTCATCAGACAGAACCCAGATCTTAACCCCTTCCAGCTCTCATTGGAAGTGCCCTGTCCACAAGAGCAAGCAGCTAAAACTATGCAGCAGGTGCTAACCCCTCAAGGGGTTTGGAATCCTACATCCCAGATGTGGAAGGACAATACCGATGCTCTCAGAGGTCCCAGTTTCTGCCATGTCACCTTGAATGTGTCCGCAATCAAGCCCCACCCCAACCCAGCCAATTTCAATTCAGGTTAAAATTAATATTAATATTAATTAATATTAATATTCCACTATGACCAGCCACACGCAGCACAATAATCAAAGCTACTGTTTCAGGCACTATATGTTTTATATGCATGATATCATTGAATCCTCCCAGCAGCCTTTTGACCTGGGCTCCATTCTTGCTATTTCACAGGTGAGCAATCTGAGTCCCTGAGAAGCTGACCAATTTGGCCAAGGTCACACAGATAGCAAATCTCCCCCCACAAGAATATCACCACCACTGGGGAATGGATTTGTGTCCACCTTGCTCACTGCCATATCCCCAGCATCAAGAACAGTGATGGCTATAGAACCAGTGCTCAGTAAATACTTGGTGGAGTTAGATCCCAACCAAAGCAGTCTTCTTCTAGATTCTACTTACCCACTGAACACACTGCTTCCAAGAACTCTATCCTTTCAGTCTTTATCCATCTGAGTCCTCACCGTCCCTTATCTGGAAACAACAGTGTGCTCCTAACTGCTCATCTTCACTGCCATTCCTGGGTTTCCCAAGTTTTGTAACTCTTCCTCCCATAACATTTAAGCTAAGGGACACCCCTTATGAACAGCCTTCTGGATGTCATAGGTCCCTGGCTTAGTCACCATGATGGCATTTAAGATAGTTCCATGTTTACATCCTAGCTTTGACATATTCTACTGTGTGATACTGGTCAAGTTATGGTACTTCTCTGAGCCTCAGTTTCTTTATCTGTGAAATGGGGAATCACTTGGGAAATTGCTTACCTTCTCTGAACCCCAGTTTCTTGTTTATCTCCCAGGTCTCTTCCAGCTCTCAAGGCCTCAGAGCTAACACACTGGTACCCCAGATCTCCAGCTGTCCCGCCCCTCATGCCTTACCTCCCCTTGCCAAAGTCCTGCCAAATAGGTCCGGTGCGTTGAGAATTTGCTGGACCTTCTTCAGTTACTAAGAAATCTGCCTACATTTACTAAATACACAGAATTCAATGATTTCTTACCTCTATTGAAGAGTCATTCCTACTATTTCTGCCTTTATCCCTATCTAAGTCTTTTTATGCTTAAGATCTAGAAATGTACGAATGAGCAGGATGTCTCCTGCCAGGGAATTTGATGATCAGAGGTTGAAGCCATGAATAGTAAGTATTTGAGGAGAAGTATTAGCTATATAAAGCCGTTAGCTTGTTGATAGGAGCTGGAAGCACTCCTATGAATAATTCCTACATACTTACCTTTTTTCATGTTTTCCTTTTCTGAAAGGAAAGACTACACTAAAATTAGGAAAATAACGGCCCCTGTTTTATAGCCAGAAATATTCCACTCATTTTCTTCTTGCTCCCTTCCATTTTCATGAGGAACGCTACGGGGCCCTATAAAGAGTGCTGTTCTTGTGGATGAAAATACTACTGTTGTCCCAGGCTCTTCTTGTGAGCAGTCACTCTCACAGGTGCTATCACCTGGGTGCCCAAGGTCTACCGCGCGGTCAAGTCCATCTGGTCCCCTTACAAACTGGCCTGTGACTTTGGCCTCAGCACGGCAGGGAATTTCCAGCCACTTCCCTCATTGTCTCTGAGTCGATCACTTCCACAAACAGAAAGAACCATCCCTGCAATAAACACCTTCCTGGTCTTCACGCTACTCCTCAAGGCTTCTGTGCTGAAAGGATTTGTATTTTCACTCCTGGAATCCAATCCACAAATGTTTCTGACTCTGGAATACTGGTGGTATTATAACTGGAGTGACAAAGACACGCAGAGACAGTAATAATCTGCGGGATGGGCTAGTTCAGGTGAATTTCCTAGAGGAAATTACATTCCAAGCAGGTGCAAAGCAGTGCCATCTGGCTCCCTGAAATTGATTGGGTGACAATCGATTACAACATGTGTCTGATCATTTCATACATTGTGGCAATATATTGGGATCAGGAGACCCTTCAATTCAGGAATGGAACAGCCCCTTCAATGCTTGGCCCACTCTGAGTGGGAGCTCAGAACATAAATAAAGCAATAGTAGCTAATAAAATAATAACTCCATTCATTAAGGCAGAAAGTATTCACTGGCAACTGTGTTATGTCACAGCAACAGTATAGCAGTAAATAAGGCAAGAGGGTGCAAATGGCAACACCTCTCCCAGAGACGCATAACTGGACTGTAAGCGCAAATAGCAAATATGCATTGAGGACCACGATAATTGGTCCTTTATCTTCTTATAAAAACAAAGGTTTATTTGCCCTTTTAATGGGCCAATAAAATTAAATTGGCATCCTGTGGTGTGTGCTGAATACATAATCAGAAATCTGAAGCACTAAAACCAATTTTTTTTAAAAGGCGGAAAAAGCAAAAGCAGAAAAATCCAAAATTCTGAACAGTGTAGAAAAACAACCTAGGAAAATAACGCAGTTCCAAGTCATATCTCCTGACTGGGTAGCAGATTCCAGAGCGGTCACTTCTGCTCCTGAAAGCTGAGGGGCACTAAGTGGCCCCACAGTTCTTCAAAAGCAGAGGCAGCTTGACATTGGGGTGGCCCCGGAGGAGGAGAGGAAGGGATGGGGCGGGGCAGGGCCAGAAAGTAGGTGACTCTCCACCAAAGAGGAATTCACAAAACTTTGAAAGCAAAAGCAGTCCTCCTGAAAAGGAATGTTTTGTGCTACTCAGAATGTCTTTTAAAGTACAGTGCCTGTAATCCTCCCAAAGCTGCTCATGTTGAGATCTTCAGAGCAAAAGTACAACAAAAACCTCATGATGCACGAAGCGCAGTAAATTAAAAAAAAAAAAAAAAAAACCATCTCCCTCCTGATTTCTCGTTTTGATGGCCAGACACATACATATTTGTTTAATGAGTGACAGCACGTTGATAATACTTTTCTGTATTTGCTGGATAGATGAAAGAGAAGGGAAACTGTGTTATCATTCAATTATTTTTGGCAGCAAATATATTCGCATGCTCTACTCAGAAAAATTATTAATTATGCACAAAAGAATTTTGACTTAGAAATCTCAGAACACTTTATAGAAATTCATTGTGTAGAATGATTCAGGTGTTCAGATAAATAAGGAAAAAGGTAGGGAAACAGAATGAGTCCCAAAGAACACTTCCTTTAAAATGTCTTACAATTGAAGCTTCCTAGTGAAGGCAGAACTACCTAGAGGTCATCCCTCTGCCTCCAACCAAGAACAGATGGAAGCCTTCCTGAATAAATCAAGTGCATTTGCTTCCCACAGAGAAAGATTCTTCAATTTTTCTAAGAGCCTCTCCTAGTTTTTTTTCAAGCCTCTTTCAAACCAAAAGATCCTTTCACAGCTAAGGGAATGCATGTTTTGTTTCCTCCATGTTTCTCCCAGGCACCTGTCAAAAGCCACAGCTGCCTGGCCAACACACAGGTTCAGTACCACCCACAGCACTTTGGAGCTGACTCCTTCTTAGGGACAGATGAAAACTAACATGGGAAGAGGAACATTGGCCAAAGTGGGAGCCCCCAGGGTGAAGGAGAGCAAAACATAATCCTAGAGTCACCAAGTCGGGAGCATTGCTTTGTGCAGCCTCGGCCCCGCAAAGACAGATCTTTAACCAACTTCACCAGACGTTTCATTTCAAAGGCAAAAGAGGCCACGCAGCCCGATTGTGCACTGAAACAAAAATCCCAAGCAATACAATAAAATTAAATACTCGTAATTGACTAATTGCGGGTACAGTTGGCTGCTTTTCCCCCCGGAGAAGGCGTCTTCTATATGATTTCTGGAGCATTGAACCCAGTGCAGCTGTAATTATTATTATTCCTATAATAATAGGGTTCCTACAGATCTTCATATTTTTACATGTTTTATATTCATTATGGTTAATCCACAAAACATCTCTTTGGGGTATATAAATAGTGTCCTTGCCAGTGTGCTGGAGAGGAGCAAGAGCTCAGAAGAAGGTAAAGTGGAGGTCACAGGCTGAGTCAGCAGCAACTTAGGAAACAGAACTGGAAAATTCTGCTTTTCAGTACCAATGTATGTCATCAACTCATTAAATGCTTATAATATGAACCCTACATACTAAGCCTAACACAAAACCATCGAGACACACGTTATGTGTTTCCTGGCTCTCCAAAAGCTTCTCGGCCATTGGTAGACATTCATGTTCACATACGTGAGGCCAACAGGCCACAGCTTGGTTGAGTCGTGCTAGGATCGAGCACCAATACGGGGGCTTCAGCACAAGTGTGGCTGGCATGCAGAGAAGGAATAGGTTCCTTGAGGGAGGAAATGGGCACCAAAAATTCCATGAAGGAGGGAGCTTTGGCAGGTTTGACAAGGTGGGCCAGAATTGGAATGGTAGAGATTTGGGAACTGACATTCCACGATGGGGACACAGCATGAACGAATGCTCAGCAGCAGGCACAGTTAAGAAGTATGTCAGGAATAGAAGGACCAACTAGGCTGGGGCAGACAGTTCCTACTGCAGAATTGGGGGAGACAATTTTGGATAGATCATGAGCCCTAATGATGGAGGGCCACGGGGTAGAAAACAAATATGCACTATTTACTGAGCACCTACTATGTACAGCTCTGTGTGTCATGTTTTTCTAATGTAAGTTCCAGGCTCAAGGGTTCAGACTTTATCTGACAGGCAACAGGGAGCCACAGGCCCAGTCACTGGGTCCCAATACCTAAAATGAGAGTGTTCACCATTACCTCACTCTCATGTCCTTAGCCAACCCCTGAGGACTTCCTGGTGTGTTTTTATGACTAAATATGCAGCTTCTCTCGGGCAATGCCATTGTAAACTGAAAATATGAAGTCCTTAATTTTGCATGGCATTGCACAAAGAGAATTACAGAGGCCTAATTCCTCTTCTTCTTGGAGCAAATGGACAACTCTGACATGGTCAGATGTATTCATCCGCAGCACATAAAAGTCACAAGTTTAATACATGAGTGAGCAGCAAAGCGCTAGAGGGGGCTCCTTACTCTGTCTACAGCTGAAACAGTCTACAAGTTACATGTGTTTACTTCATTCTAGCTATTTCTAGCTATTTTTAGTCAGATCCTTCCCCAGGGAGCAAGTTAGGCACTTTGGGAGACATAGTCTTGCTTTCAAAGCACTGAAGGAGCATCTGCAGGGTATGTGAAGAGGACTCAGGTGTTCTGTGTTGCTGCAAGAAGTTGAAGTAGGATCCCATTTGAATGGCACTCCGCACCAGTAGTTTCTCTTCTCAGCTGACACATGGACTAAGTTCTAAAAGAAGACATGGTCAGCATACAGGCAGCCTGGGTACCAGAGCTGTCCATTAAAGCACATAGGCTCCAGGCTGGAACAGAAGGACTGGCCAGCACTGAACCTAACCCCAGAAGATGCTCATGTTTCTGTGGGAAGATGCATTTACGGTCCTAACTCAGAAGTTCAGTGACACATGTTCCCTAATCATTCCCACCTGAGATAGTGGGAATAGAGAGTCCACCAGCTCCACCCTTAGGTGTCAGTTCAATGGGACTCCAGTTGGATGGGGGAGGGTGAGTTCAGATGGAGCATTGGAGAGTCTGAGGAGGGATGGACTGGGAAAACAGGAGATGGAATAAGGTGGGACTACTAGAGGAGGCGATAAACAGTGAGGACTCAAATGCTGTAGATCAAACCAGTGCTAAGCTTGGGACAGGGCATGGAGGTACAGTGGTGTGAGGTGGTAAAGAAATACATTTTATTTAATGACCCACAACACACATGCATATATTTGCTAACCAAAACAAAAGCTTGATGAAACAGTATTTACCCTTGCTACCTGGATACACTTTGGCATTTTTCTATTTTATGTCTTTAATTTTTCAAAGGCTAGGTCATCACTTACTACTTTGATTTCATAACCCACTAGTGGGTTGTGCCCTGCAATTTGCAAAACGCTGCTATAAGGAAAAGAGAGGAAGATTGGTTTTCATTTATCTTTCGCTTTCTCCTTGATCAGTCGTAGACTCTGGCCTGGAACAACTCAGAAGTGAGGTTGAAAAAATGAGAACTGGGATTAGAGTGGTGAAGGTGGGTTCCAGGTCATACACAGGGAGAAGAGAAAAGTTGGGGAGAACAGTGAGATCTTGCTGTCACTAGGCCAGCTGTGAATGCCCTAAAATGAGGTCATACAAAAGGGAACTTGAGCTTCCAGCTCCATGTCTCCAGCACCTGGCACAGTACTTGGTACTGTTCAATATAATGAAAAATACCTGCTGAATTGATACACATAAGTTAGAGGCTGTTTAAACATTCATGTCTGGTTAAAACACAGTGAAGATCAGAACCTACCTCAGGCAAATAGCAGTTTTGACAAGGTTTGTTGTTAGCAGCTTTACCCCTCCCTGTTTGACTCTGCCTTAAGAGCATCCAGCGCTGCATTCAGATGGCAAAGAGGCCCCCACACTATGGTGGCCCCGCATGGAGAGGCACTCTCATGGGAGGTAACGAAAAGACAGATCCTTCCTGAGTCCTACTACCAGGCCTCAAAATTTTCCTGACCTGTGTCCTGTTTCTTCAGTGCCTGCTTCTCAGAATTAATCTGCTAATCCAGTCTATACTGAAGTAGTCATGGGCAAGACTGATTGTGTGTTCCCCTCCCAGGCCACATTGGTCATTTAACAGGGAATTTCACTATCCTAATTTATAGAGGTGGGTGTTTCAAAGCTTGCAGTAGTCAATGGAGAAGACAATTGAAGCAGGAAGACTTTCTAGGGGCCCTCAAACTACACTGTAAGGCAACTACCTAGTCTGCCTACACATTGGCAGTTTCCATTAACCATTAAACAATGCTCCCCTCCCAGAAAAGTATGCGAGTTGCTAGTCCGAGGCCTAGAACAGAGAGAGTAATGAATAAATGCTGGTTAAATTAGAATCTAAAGCATTTAGTTGGGTAGGCACAGTAGGTAACTTTAGTAGGACCCACGAGACCAGCACTGTCTGTGATGATGGAAGTATACCGTGTTGCCCTGTCCAATACCTGGAGCTATAGAGTGCTTGAAGTGGTGTGGCTGGTGTAACTGAGAAGCAGAATTTTAATTTTATTTAATTTCAAACAATTTAAATTCAAACAGCCACATGTGGCTAGTGGCTACTAGATCAGACAACGCAGGTCGAGACCATCACCAGACACAGGAAACACATTTTGAGCAAGTGCCTGTCTCTCATTAGTGCCCTTTTTGAAAAGCTGGGTCTTTTTCTAAATTAGCCCCGAGACATGAAATTCCTCTCTCTCTTTCTCTCTTCCAAGAGATGTCTTTTTTTTTTTTTTTTTTTGAACAAAGGAGTATGGGGAGACTTATGGGAGCTGGTTTCTGAGGGTTGTTTTTCTCAGATTCGAGCTAGAGTACCAATAGTTCCCAATCAAAGTGCCTTTAAAATAGAGAGTAGCTGGACCCTACAATGGCCTGCAAGGGCCACTGAGGTTTTTCTGAATGGACAGGCACCTCTGACTGGACCTCTGTGGCACAGAGCTCTGCACAGGCCCAGAATGTCCTCCCAAACCAAGACCGGGGAATAGCTGTTAAAAAAAATCCAACCAGTGAATTCAAGTTAGAAACAGTACCTTTAATTTAAATTTGCCTTTTTTCCTGGAGGAAAAATGGGTTCTTTGTTCTTCAGGCTGTTGGAACATATTTCAGGGAACCGAGGCTGTACAGATTTTTAACGCAACGCAAAGGTGAACTGCTTTGTATAACCACCAATTCTGCGTATTGTGAAGGTGGCTTTTCAAGAGTTGCTTACCATCAGGATTGCATTTGGGAAATTTTATGAGGCTGTTTGCAATTTGTTTAAAGTCAACTGTTAGGCAAGGATGTTAAGGACCATAGACCCCAGGAAGTGATCAGACATCAGTTATTCTACTTGTAAAATAATAAAGGGCAACAAAGGGCAATGAATCAGTCTTTGACCAAATAATGACACACTGCTTCAGTGAAAGGGTAGAAAGGAGCAGTTTCCCAATTATTCTAGTCCTCTGTTCTTTACCAGAAAATACTTCTCTGTCTCCTCTCAGCATCCTCTTCTTTTTTCACTTGCTCCTCATAAACTCAATAATAAATAGTAAATGTACATGACCAGAGATGATGAGACCAGGAAAGAAGAAAATCATTCCAATTATTTTTTTCCTGAAATTCAGACCTGTGACCGTGTCTGAAGAAGAGATCTCAGTATTAAGAGTTATTTGTATTGCCTAAACTGCAAGTGTATTAAAGATCCATTTGGAACAGACTAAAGAATTCTAGCCAGTGTGTTTATTACCTGATTGTTGTCATCCTGGAAAGTGTAGGGGTGGAGAATGAAGTAGCCTGGCAATTGATTCTCTCCTTGACCCTGTCTTCTTCAGCATTTTTGTCAATAACACTTGGATAATGCTACCGAAAACAGGTTGATAAAATTTGTAGATGACACCTAACTGGGAGTGACAACTAATAAACTTGCTAAAGTTTATTAGATTTAAAAGACTGGGTCCAAATCAGGAGGACATTGTTAAAGGGGAAAAGGTGCAAAAAAATTAACAGCACATATCCAGGGTCGGGGGAAGTCTGGCGAGGCAGAAGTTCCTTAACAAGATATTTGGGATATAAATTCAAGGCCACTATGTAAGAGTTGGTGCCATAGAATTCTAGAGTGGACAGGTAAAAACAAAAAACAAGAAAACAATGCCATCCTAGGCAGCACTGATAAATACATGATGTCTGGTCCAAAATGGGCAGTGGGGGAGCATCAGTTTGCTGTCTCCTGGATGGATTCGACCTCACCTGCAGTGTAGTGCTGAGTCCCAGACATCAGACCTACGACTGACATTTAACAAACTGAAACATGTCAAAAGGAAGATGGCCAGAGTGGTGAAGGCCTGGGATCTATGACATACACCTGAAGTGCTAGGAGTGATTAGCCTGAACGAGAGACGGCACCAACAGGTGGGCTATATATCTTCAGATGTTTGAAGGCCTACCATTCGAAGAGAGAGTAGGTATTTCAGTGAGCCTCAAACAAAAAGAAGACACCATAGGTGGTGAAAGTTACAGAGAGGCAGATATGTGCTCAATATAATAAAGACATTTCTAATAATTAGAGCTGCCCAAAAGCAGAATGCACTACTTTGGGAAGTGGTGAGTTCCCCATCATCAGAAGTGTTCAGAGGAGATGGAGTGGCGACCTGTCAATCAAATTATAGAGGGGATTTGTGCATTGTTTAGGAGGGGGTGACCTAGGCCATTACTCCCAACATGAAGAATGAGAGGCTAAGGAATTCAAACAGAGTGGGAAATAAAAGTATGTCTTCCTGACTGGCAATGGACCTAAACATTTTATTATGTTTATATGGTTTTGGTTTTAATAGTGAAATATTTCAAGCATACATAAAATAACAGATAACCATTAATTAGCTTTTAAGAAGAATTTGTTTAGGGGCCCGGCTCACCCTCCGCCAATTCCAGCATGGGCTGCAAAATTAAAGAAAATGGCTTTCAAGTGCTATATGACACAATACCAAACTTGAAGCTCTTGTCGGTGCATGACAAATCTTAGGTCTGCTTCAAAGGCATCATAAGAGTTCATCACTTTCCTGCCCAGCTTTAGAAATTGTTTCATTGACTGTGACTGGATCACTGGATCAATTAGTTTTTCAATTAAGAGTTGTGCTAAAATCTCACGTAAAATGAGTCACAAGACAAGACAGGCCCCTGACAGCTTTAGATGATTGATGGAGATACGTGGGTGAATGGCAGAGATGGAGGCTGGCAAGAATGACGATTCTGTTGAGTTATTTGTTACGGTCACTACTGGGAGTCAAGAACTAATAGCACTTCCTCAATGACACTTATATCGTGGCTTTAGTAATTTTTCAAAGGAGAGTTTCAGCTGTTATTTTCATGTAATGTCAGCACATCCCTGTGACGTGGGCAGGGCCGGTGTTAGTTCTGCTGGCTGACAAATGACAGACCTGAAGCCCGTTGAGATAACTGGCCTAAGACCACACAGCAGATTCGGGACTGAACCATATAAAAACCCACTGCCGTATAAAAGCACTGAAAAATAATTTTTTAAATAATATTTATAGCAGGTATCATTTATCAATTGAGCAGAGACTTCTATGGAGTCAAATACTTTGCACAAATCAATTTAATCCACAAAATAGTGCTATGGGGTAGGTACTGTTATCCCAATGGTTATAGACACAGAAATGAGGTTTTGGGAGTTTAAGTAACCAACCCAAGGTCAGTCATTTGATCTCAAAGATAAAATCCAAATTTTTCCACCTCCATTGCCACAACTCAAATCCAAACTAGTATTGTCTCTCACCTGGATTGCAGGAAAGCATCCCGAATGTGCTCCCTGCTTTCACTGATGCCCTCTTCAATCTATTGTTCATAACCAGCCAGATGGATCTTTTAAAAATATAAATCAGCTCATGGAATAACCATGATCAAATTCCTTCCAAGATTTCCTCCTATGGTCCTTAGAATAAAATGCAATTCCTTTCCAGCATCCTGCAAGGTCCTCTGCAGTTGTGTCCCTGCCTCCTACCAGACTCATCCTGCACCCTCCTCCTTACTGGCCACACTCCAGCCAGGCTAGTCTTCTTTCAGTGCCTCAGATATATCAAGTGCTGCCCTCCGTCTGCGCCTCAGCAAGTGCTATTCCCTCTGCATGGGGTGCTCTTCTACTCTTAGGCATCAGCCCAACTGTCACATCCTCAGATAAACTTTCCCTGATCTAATCTCAGTTAAAGTCCCCTTGTCACATAGTCTCATAGCACCCCAATACCTTCCCTTCTTAGTACTTAGAACATGGCAGTCACACATCGGTATGATTCTTTTATTAATATTTGCCACCAGTACTAGACTGTTAAGTGCTATGAGGACAGAGATCGTATCTGTTTTGCTCAGTGCTGTATCCCAGCACCGAAACAGTGTTTGTCACACAGTAGGAACTCAAAACTTTATTTATTTCATATTCTTTTTCACTAAAGGTTATTACAAGATATTGAATATAGTTCCCTGTGCTATACAAAGAAATTTGTTTTTTTTATCTATTTTTATATATAGTGGTTAACATTTGCAAATCTCAAACTCCCAAATTTATGAAAATGAATATATGTATATATATGCATGACTAGGACATTATGCTGTACACCAGAAATTGACACATTATAACTGACTATACTTCAATTTAAAAAAACCTTTTTTTGATGAATGAATAAATTAAAAAATGAATAAGCAAAAAATTTAAATCCTTGAGGCCAATCCTTAACCATATGTCTTGATATAAAAGGGTCTAAAAAGCACCCCCTTACCCTCAACCCATCTCAGTGCTTCTGTGGAGGGGTGGTTTGCACTTACAGTTGCAGAAAGGAATTTTCCAAAATACACATGTTCATATATTAATGCCTGCATTTGCAAGCCATTATATTCAAGTAGGATCAAATGTTGATAATGAGTGTTTTCTTTGCCAGCATTTAGATACATGCCATGTAATTGCAAAAATAACCAGTTAGACTGTCGGAAGGCAGTACTACTCCTGAGAGCAGAACAAAATGTTCCAGGGAATTAACCCAAAGATGGTAATTAAACCATGGAATCATCAGCTGGAGAATGGGACTGACACCTTGTTCTGACTCTGGAACCTATAAGCACACACTGTGGTTACTAGAATCCAAGATCAAAGGGTGTTCAACGGGACGGGGAGGCTGATCCATATGAACCCAGGGAAGGTATGAGCTAATTTCTACCCTACACCCACCCCACCTCATCCATCCTTTATCTAATTCTTCCTCTCCTACATCCCAGGTTAAACACAAATAGCCAATTTAAGGGCCAGACCAGGGAGGTATTTGCCTATACGGTAGGCTTTGAAGAGTCCACCCTTCCTAACTTTCCGTCACTGAAATAACTCCTTTGGGATTACGTAGATATGTATGCATTTTCACTAGGTTAAGGGCTCGTTCTCTGTGGAGAGGAAGTCATAAGCCAACTCTGTGGTTATCAAACAGGGGCAGGGAGACAGGGGCAGGGAGTAATGTTGCCCCCCGCCCCGGGAATATTTGCCATGTTTTCAGGCATTTGGGGTTGTCACAATTGGCAGGTGGTAGTGGTGCTACTGGCATCTAATGGGTATGGTCCAGGGATGCTGCTAAACATCCTACAATGCACAGGACAGTCCCTCACAACAAAGTATTATCCAGCCCAAAATATCAATAGCGCCAATGTTGAGAAACCCTGAACTGACTCATTTGCAAAGATTCACTTATTAGTCCATAAACAACTCATGCACAGAGCAGATTCTTGCAAAAATGGGAGTTGGAATAGGTGTATTTTGATCAAACAGTTGGAACAGAAAGGAGGATGAGTAAGCTGACAGCAGTGCCAACGACAGATTGGAGAAAAGACTTGAAGCAGGTGACCTACTCTCATACCCTGAGAGAGAAGGACTGAGAATCTGACCAGAGATGAACAGAAAATGGCTACCCTACATGCTGTAGAGGTAGAATTGATGAAGCATCACAAAAGAATGAGGCAAAGGTGACCCTTAGGACTCTATCTCGGGTGACTGGAAGAAGAATGATACATCAGGAAAAATAGTGACCAGAGGAGCAGATCTGCAGGTGGCAGGTGGGAGGGGAGAAATTATGTGCTGAGTGTGTGATGCCATGAAGGCCTCCAGGTGAGGCTGTTTTATGAGCAGTTAGGAATGTGGATCTGGAGTTCTAGAGTGTGTCTGAAGGTAGAGGTATCTGCTTGGAATTCATCCACGTGGAGGCAGTGAGATGAGATCCCCTACTTGGCCCATACCAGAAGCTCCATACATATTTGTTGAATGAAAAAAACAACCATTTAGAGTAAGAAGAAAAAACGGCCAAGGACAAACATCTTTGGACACATCTTCATCGAGGGAGTGGACCAAGAGGCAACTTAAAAGGAGGCATCAGGAAGGCACAGCCAGCAGAGTTTAGTGCTCTTGAAACAAGACTGAGCAGTTTCAAGTAGGAGGATTTGGCCAATAATATCAAATGCTGCTCAGCAGTCAAGTTGAATGATGTCTGTGAATAGAGTTGGATTTGGCAGTGGGCAGGTCGTCATCCAACATTAGAGAGCAGGTTCAGTAAAGTGATGGGAGCAGACACTAGGTTGCAGATGCAGAGGGCTGCAAGGTCCTCATCATCCCATCATGAGTGATGAGGATAAGGAAGGAATTAGAATGATAGCTCATGGAGGTTGCAGGGATTCAGGGGGAGGTAGAATCTTTCTAGCCAATTTTTAGCCTGACAGGAAGAAAGCAGCATAGAGAGACTAAAGGCACACACTTGAATAACTCATTGCCATTGTGTATTTTCTGAGTATGTCAATTGTATTTTTGAGCTTCCTATGAAACTAAATAGGAAAAAAAACTAAGTAGATGGATTGATCTAGAGAGTTAGCAACTTTTAAATTTTGCTGTGTTAAGTGTATTAGTTTTCTATTTACTACTGTAGCAAATGACCACAAATTTAGTGGCTCACAACAGCCCAAGTTGTTGGTCGGAGTCTCATTGGGCTCAAATCAAGGTATCAGCAAGGGCTGCATTCCTGTCTGGAGGCTCTAAGGGAGGATTCATTTTCTTGCCTTTCCCAGCTTCTAGAGGTCACCCACTTTCCTTAACTTACAGCCCCCTCCACCTTCCTTCATAGCAATGGCTGGTCAAGTCTTTCTCATAACACATCACCTTGATACTGACTTTTTTTTTAACCTCTATCTTCCACATTTAAGGACCTCTGTGATTACATTGGGCCACCCAGATTATCCAGGATAATCTATTTTAAGGTCAACTGATTAACAATCTTAATATTATCTGCAGCCTTAATTCCCCTTTACCATGTAACCTAATTCACAGATTTGGGGGGATTAAGACATGGACATCTTTTGGGAGGCCATTATTTGGTCTACCACAGACAGTGGTATATATGAATGGTATCAACATCATCATCATTTCAGAAGTGGAAGGACTCTATCTACAACACCGGAAAATAGAAATGATATAGAGAAAAGGACTGTCTTTCCTAAAAAAGAACAGTTGTCAGCCTTACCCCAACACAAACACACACACATACACGCACACACACGTGCGCACACCCACACACCCACACACACACATACATGCATATTTCACCAGACTGGAAACTTCACCATGGACCAACATCACAGCTTTAGAAAGCATTGAACTACATGATCTCTCACCTCTAAGCTTCTTTGATCCCCTGGAATTCCCTGTGCTGCGTGTTACCTGGAGAACCTTCTTGTGATACATCTCTACCAGTTCCTCCATAGCTATATTTTCCTTCTTCCTGCTTGTTTCAAATGTGATCATTAAGTCAGCAAGAGACTTCAGTTTCCTTTTTTCCCCCAATTCAAAAGGCTGTGAAAAGTGTTCTGTAAATGATATGCAATACTGTTATTCAGATCTTTGGGGTAATCAAGTTGTTTGACATTTTTGTAATGATGCCTTTTGGAATATGGGTGGCTAATTAGCTGCCACAGCGTACATTAACAATACCTGTCCCGACCCTACAGACTTGGGGACTATAAATAAAAGCGTGACAGCTGGCTCCAGCCTTGCTTGTCACTCACCGTTGAAGGGAACACAGCCAGGGAGCTACACTAGAATCCCCAGGAATCCAGAATATAGTCAGAAACAACGTCTTCAACTAGAAGAATTTGGTGTTTTGCTAGTGGGAAGAGATGGAGACAGGCACTCTTAGGAAGCAGACAACCATGATATCTCATACTGGGAAGGCACAGAGGCCCCAGGGAGAGACAGCATTTTACCAGAATGAAGGCATTATATAGGGAGGGGAAGAGTCAGAGGACAAAGTCAAATTAGCAGGGTTTCTGCCTTAACTCATTACTACCCAGGAGTGACCTAGGAGTGAGAGCAAGAAAGAGCACTGAAGAAGTGCATAAGGAAGGTGAAAGGGAGGGCAAGCTGTGCTAGCGGGGATTCGGGCGGGAAGTCAAGGGCAATGGCTGCTGTGGGGAGCGGAACTTGATGGGGTCAGCAGAGGGCAAAGTGTGCTAAAAAGCTGGCAAGAGGAAAGAAATAAGGGAAGAATTATAACTTGGTTGCCAAGTTATATGTTAGGCACTGTGCTAAGTATTTTCCAGGTACCATTTCATTGACTCCTCAGCCAATGACAATAAGCAAAAGCCATGTGTATAACTAAGACATACTTTATATTTATTGTACTTATCTTATTGGTTACTGTCTTTCCCCTCACTTGTCTATAAGTTCCAAGAGAACAGGATCCTTTGTCTCTTCTGTATCTCCTGCTACTTAGAACAGTGTCAGCACTTAGTAGATCCTCAATAAATGTTTGTTGCATGAGTAAATAGCTAACAGTAATTGAGTATCTATTATGTGCCAGGCACTCTTATAGATAGATGTTTCCCACAAATGAACTCATTTTAGCTTTTACAACCAATGCTGAGACAGGCACTATTATCCTAGTTTTACAGATGAAGAAACTGAGTTAGAGACACAGAGATGTTAAGTAACTTGTCTAATAAGTAATGGATTCAGGATTTCAACCTATACAGCCTAACTCCACAACCTGCCTTTGTAATCAGTATCCTATACTGAGGCTCAGAGAGGTCAAGTAATTGGCACAAAGCCACGCAGCTTAAGACTGGCAGAAATTTGACTGGAAACAAGGTCAGCCTGTCTCAGAAGCTGTTGCCCTTTCCTTTGAACTCCATGGCTTCATAAATTTGCCAGGACAACTGTTTCTTCCATCATCATTTTACCAGTGGCTAGTCTCCTGAGATAAACAGTAGGTGTGGTTCATTAAGGATTCAGATAAAGATAGCACATGTTGCCCAAAAGAATCTTGAGTCCCGAAAGATCACACACCAGTCTGCCACCTGCTCTCAGTGTTGATCTTTGAGGCTGGAGGGAACTGAGAGAAGCAGCCGGCAGATGAGACATGGGGAAGCCCTGGTGGACCATCTCTGCTGAGCGCTAGGCATTGAGGGTAAGTCACTTTCATGCCAGGCACATCCTGACCCATGCTGTCCCAGGTAGCTCTGGAGTGGGGATGGGTGGAGATGCTGATACAGCGTTTCTGAGAGACTGATTCATAATTCATGGTGTGACCTTGTGCAAGACACTTCGTTTCTTTGTGTCACAGTTTCCTGATGCCGGGGAGGCGTCAGTGGAACTCTGTGCCGAATCCGAAGAGCTCCACTTTATCTCTTAGGTATTAGACTTTTCCACGTAAAATTTCATGTGGAGAAAGGATTCTACAGTAAAAACTCTGCTTGAAAAAAACCACTGAATGAAATAGCATTGAAGTTCCTTCTAACTCAAACACTCTAGGAATCCCGAAACATAGACGCTGTCCTTTGGGTCAGCTCAGTGTTCTGTTCAGCCCGACTTGCCGCGGGCCCGGGGACCCGCCCGGAGAGGCTGTGCTCGGTGTCCTAGGCTCCAGCTTCACTCAGAGGCTACGACTCCAGTCCTCACGTGGCAGCTGGCTTCCCCATTGGGCCTTCTGCTCATGTTACTCATATATGTTGAGACAGAGCAAAGGTAGCCACACACAGCAGTATTTGCAGGGCAGCGGCACTCTGCTTTATATGAAGGGAGTAGAATATTCACTGATTTTCTCCTCGCCGTCTTCTTGTTGCTGTCCGCCGCCCCGTGTCTGCCTGTGCGACCGCAGTCGCCTTGTGTTCCCCGAAGGCTGCCGCTGATCTCTAACACTCCTAAGTCCCTTGCCTGAGCCGCAACCAAAGCTGTAAGCTTAGTTAGGAATTTTTTATTTTCACTGGGCCCCCTCACACCTGCTCACTCACACATTTTTATACGGTCTTCCTGAGTCTCACTCTGCTTGTCATCACGCATTAGGCTTCAAGATTTCACTGGATGCTCCTTCCTGGAGTCTGGGTTTCACATATACATTATGACTCCCTTCTTACAAAGGCTTAAAACAAGCAAAAATAACATTCAGTTGTTTAGGTGTGTGTGTTTGTATATTTTTTAAAAACCAAGCAAACAAACAAAAAAGCCAAAGTGATAATAAATGCAAAATTCAGAATTGTGGTTACCTCGGAGGAAGGGAGGGATCAAATCGGGGAGATAGAATACAGGAGGAAGACATAGGTAAACCTAAGTTATTAGTAATGGCATAGTTCTTAGGTTGGATGATGATTTTATGAGTGTTCATTGTATTATAAACTAATTAATTTAGTTAAATAAATATGAAAGGTCCATATGTGAACTAGTAATGAATGACTAACTCTGTACCCCCGAGGTTCAAAAGCATTGATTATTAGAGTAATGCAAGGGTTTTTTTTTAATTAACCAGAATCTTAACATTATAACATGCTATAAATTTTCCCTTTCCTTCCAATATACCAAGGGGCTTTTTGAAACTCTACGTGGATCATAGCTATAGGTTTGTCTCTCTCTGAGTTTATTTCTCTCTCCATTGTTCAAAATTTAGTCAGGTTGGAATTTCCTTGTTGAAAAATATGTTGCATCTCCCCACGGGCTATTTTTGTATAGGATTCGTGGATCCTCATCTCTCTCTTGGGCCTTGCCTGCTAGGTGATACAGATCAAAGAATTATCGGCTACCTGCTGAATTTTGGTGGTGAAAGGCCATGATTGCTTATTCCAGCCTTTCAGCCCCAAGACCATGAATAAGGATGGGTTCTTCCTAGGGTTGCCAGATAAAATTCAGGATCTTCAGTTAAATCTGAATTTCAAATAAAGAACAAATAATTTTTTAGTGTATGTATGAATTTGAGGCATACTTATAGTAAAAACAATTTGTTCTTTATCTGAAATTCAAATTTAATTGGACATTCTATATTTTTATTTGCTAAATCTGGAAACCCTATCTCACTCAAGTCAATGAATCCTCTCCAATGTCATTGTTGGTTTTTATCCCAGGGAGTGTGACTTTTGGAGTTGGACTCAGGTTCAAATCCTGGCTCCTCCACTCAAGAGATAGAACATTTTGGGGTGGGGGGGTCTCAATTCTTATCTATTAAATAGAGATGATAGCAACACCTCATGAGGTTGTTGGGAATATTAAATGAAATAATATTTGTATAGTAATTAACACAGTGTCTGGTACCTACCAAGCTCTCAATGGCTGTTAACATTATCATTGTCAATTTTATACAGAACATTATGTGCACCAAGCAACATTTGACCTTCTACTGCAAAATTCTACATTGACAGGATTAATTTGGGAATGGGACCCTCCTTAGTGTCTCCCTTGGTGATCACCAAGGCAAAGTGACATCTAGCCACTTCCTTTTGTTTCTGAATACTCCACTTGGTCCCTGTCATGGAATGCCCCAGATTCATTCTCTAATTAGCTTTCACCTTTTAATATAAAGGCTTTTTGTGCATGTGTTTGGAGGTCACTTAAAATTCCTCAAGTTGGAGGCTATTGTCTTCCCTGAAGAAGATGCTTGGATGCTCTACCCTCAAGCCAATGACTACTGAGTTTGGCTGATAAAAAGGGGTAACCTCTTTGCACTCTCTTCTCCGACTCACCCATCCCCATCAAAACTTACCCATCCACTTTCCCACTTGTCCTGGCATCTAATCAGACATACTAATGGCTAAAAATGATTCTATTTAATCCCCCTCCCAAGCCACAGACTTTTTTTTGCCAGAACTCTAAACTGGAAAAAGTAAGCCTAACACTGGCTTTCTAGCAGATAAGGGTGACCATGCAAGACCCCTTAAGTCACACCACATTATCAGCTGCCTGTTTTGTCTGCTTCGCATGAATGGAAGGGAGCAGTAGTGCAAATAATCTCAAGATCATTTCCACTTGGTTTGGGAATGCACCGCATGGTGTTGTTGTAGCTGATTTGCTTTGCTAATTATGTTCTACTTAAGCTAATATTGAAATTCATTCACGTCTTTTAGCTCATCTGGGCCAGAAGAGGGAAGCAGTGGTGATGTGACCCACTTTAAAATGAAGGAAAGCTGACCACGATCATGAGGTGGTGACATGAATGTTCTATGTGTGGGCTAGTAGATCTAGAAGATCAATTCAAAAGGATCAGAGAGAACTTTGCCAATTACACATGGGCAGAATATCCACCTACCCCCTGGGCACTGAAAGGCCAGTCTTCCCAATGGCCTGCCCAGAATCTGAAATCCTTTTCATTAATAGCTTACATAAAGGGTCTTAATCATAAACATAACTATGGTTAAAGCATTATGTAATCTAAGAGGAGTAACACATTTCCTAAAAGACGCATTAGCAGTTCATCTGACTAAATCCTCAGTCACTATTGTCATCTAGGAGAAAAAGCACCGAAGGGGTGGGACATAAGACAGTTGTACTTTGATGGGGCCTGGGTGCTAAGAGGCCCCTGGGCAGCTATGGTAGAAGTACAAGAGCACCGAGTGTCTTGGGGGTGAGCTGGGAGGGTTGCTCATGGTAGACATAGAGAACATACAACTGTATCAAATAAAGTCTTCCCTTCTTACTCTTTTCCTGCTGGGCAACTGGACTTGCAAGGGCTTCTAGAGATTTCAGAGATCTTGGTTTTCTTTTGAGGTGTGTCACTGAGAGCTTAACGATACATTGTCTTTCCAACCCTTCAATCTACAGGAAGGGCTCATAGGGCTATTGACATTTCTTTTCCTTTTTCTCATTGCAGTCTGCTCCCAGTTCTCGAGAGGGGTGTATGCCATCTTTGGATTCTATGACCAGATGTCAATGAACACTCTGACCTCTTTCTGTGGGGCCCTGCACACATCCTTTGTCACACCCAGCTTCCCCACTGATGCAGATGTGCAGTTTGTCATCCAGATGCGCCCAGCCTTGAAGGGCGCTATTCTGAGTCTTCTGGGTCACTACAAGTGGGAGAAGTTTGTGTACCTCTACGACACAGAAAGAGGTAAGAAGAGGCATCTGCTCTCCTCTTTGAATATTCATGTTCAACAGTGGTGTTCAGTCTTTCTCAACTTGTGTTTGTTCCCTTCTCTTCTAATAAATAAAATTTAATACCCTTTTAACATTGTAATTAATATTCAAAATGAATTGAAGAGTAAGAGCAAAAAATCAAAGCAACAGTAATTTTAGAATCTAATTTTTCAAGTTATGTATGTCCTCCCACCCCTGGCTTTGAAAAGGGTTTTGGGATATCCTTCTGGTTGATTCACTGTTGTTTAAAAGGAACCCTCCCCCACCTCCCAAAAAATTTATCTGGTCTAAAATACACAAAGCGAAAGTGGCTTAGTTTAAAATAGAGAGAGGCCTAAGCTGGAAAGTTTGGGGAGAATTAATCCTTTCAGAGACTATAATTATCTTCATTTCAGAGATGAAAAAGCTGAAGCCCAAAGAGGGAAAGTGCTTTTTCTCACAGTAGTTTAACCACGGAGCTGGCACTGGTGTCGGTGTCTCTGGCTTCCTGAGCTTGTTTCACCAGGTCACATTAGGTCTTCAGATTACAGGGCCTCAACAGTTATCTGATGGAAATGATGAGCGGAGACTGGCTAACCTGGGCTCTGGGGACGCATTTTTTTTTCTCATAGTGTGATAATCTATTGAGGATATATTATATTGAAACAGTCTCAGAAATTAAGGGTCTGATCTTAAATAGTATACAGGTAGGTTTACATATCATAATTCAGCTAAACAGACTCCTCTAAAACCCATTTATCTTTGAGGGGTCCCTCAGTAAAACTAGGGGATCCTATCACCATGAGATTCCAGAAGACAATGTTACTTTATCACTTGTTTGCTTGTAACCCTGATTATATGCTCGGAATGGCTCTCTCTGACTCAGGATTTTCTGATTCAGAGAAAGAAGAAGCAAATGGAAGGCCTGTCTGCCTAAGGGTCCCTGAAAATGACATCCTTATAGGTAACTTAACTTGAAGGGCCATTTTGTTTTTAGGAGCCCAGAGTGCTTTTCATTTCATTCTCATTTTGATGCATCATCGAACCCTGTCAGGAAATACTAAGGCCTGTATTTGCTTATGGTGCTTACCTATAAAATAATATCAAATTTCATGAGCCTAAAGCAGGAGACCAGAGTTACAGTGCAAACTCTGCCACTAATTAGCTCTCTGACCTTGACCAACTCATGGACGCTCTTAGCTTTGGTCTCCTCCCCAAAGCTCTATCCCTTCTTAATGTAATATTCTATGATTATTTTGAGATATTATACCAGACACAGGACATTCTGTATCTTACTACTAGTCGTAACTTACATGTTAGAAGTTAATCAGTCAACCAGTTCTACAAGCTGTTATCAACTCTCAATGGTGTATTGAAATCTTGTGATAGATGTTTATATAATACAGTTCCAAGGTGGTAGACAGAACAGGACATTTATGAAACAATTAATGAACAACACAGAACAGTATCAAACTGAGTGGTACACTACAGACTGTGATTGCTGTGAGAATTTTGAAAAGGTAGCACTCCAGGAAAGTAGAGTTTTCAGAGAAGGCTGGCTTAGGGGAGCTAGGCCTTGAAGGGTATGTAAGTTGTGGATTGTAAGAGAAAAGGGAGATGGGGGTTTGGGGAAGAGGAAAAGAACATGAACAAAAAGCAGAATCAGGAAGGTGTGTTGTGTGCTCCTGCCGAGCTTTGCCTGGCTAGGGTACCGAAATAGTTTGGACTTTCTAATTCATAATTTGCTAAATTTTAATACATTTCATTTATTTCAAACACCGAGGATGAATTAGCCGATTTCCATGTGCTATATATAGTGTAATCTAGAACATCACAGTCGAATTTTCAGAACTGAAGTTTGCAAATTAGACAGCTTCTCTCCTGAAACTTTTAAAAAACTAAATATCAGTTCTACTAATACTGTAAACTCTGATCTATTGAAAAACAGGAGATACAGTTAATGTATTCTCTCCTCACCTTCCTCACCTCCTATGACCGTCCTTTGCTCATTAGCTCTCCATTAGAGGAAATGAAGCAAAAGTCCATTTATATCTATTTCTTATTCTTGATTTTTTTTCTCAAATTGTCTCACTAAATAATTCGTACAATTCTATGGTCTTGGAGCCAAAAGAAACCTTTCTGACTTATGCATGTTCATATTTTTCCCTCTACAGCCATTTAGCTGGTGGGACTAATCTGCTCTGCTTAAGAAATACTTTCCATAAAGTTTTGTACTAATTTCCCCCTTGGAAAACCTTCTTAACACACTGCACACCATGACCCCGTTCCAAAATTTTCAATGGCTTCTATCATGCACGTTGAAAAATAAAAGAAGTCTATTCCTGAAGTCTTGACATAATTATGCCTCAACCACTAATAAACCTGTTGTCCCTATGTTTCCTAATGAGAACCTTCCACTGAAGGCAGCTCCCCTTTTCCACTGCTGCCCAAATGTGCCAGAAGCATGCTTGCCTCAGTAACTGCCTTTCTTCTGTTACCTGGAATTCTCTCCTTCGCCTAGATAATAAAAATCTGCCTACCCTTCCATTTTTCAAAACCCACTTCAAACTCAACCTCCCCAAGGTAGCCTTCCCTGACTACTCTAGTGCACAATCATTCATTCATTTATTCAATAGGTGGTAGGGTTACAATGATGAATAAGGTAGACATGGTTCCTATTGTCATAAAGTTTACATTCAAATGAGGGAAATAGAAAAAAAAAACAGGTAAATCAACAAAATAATTATAAATTTAGACAAGGTTCTATGAAAGAAACTAAGAAACAGATACTAATGGATAGGACCTAATTTTAATAGGATTCTCAGTGACAGTCTCACTGAGAAGAGGCATTTACGCTGAGAACTAAAGAATTAGGAGACAGCCATATGAAGAATAGAGGAAATGATATCATGTGATATTTGTCTTTGTCTGATTTACTTCAGTTAATTTGATCATCTCTAGGTCCATCCATGTTGCTGAATATGGCATCATTTTCTTTTTCATGGCCGAGTAGTATTCCATTGTATAAAAATATCACAACTTCTTTATCCAGTCATCTGTTAATGGACATTTAGGTTATTTCCATGTCTTGGCTATTGTATATAGTGCTGCTATGAACATTGGGGTGCATGTGTCTTTTCAAATTAGAGTTTTCTCCAGATATATGTCCAGGAGTGGGATTGCTGGATCATCTGGTAGCTCTATTTTTAGTTGTTTTATTTTTAAGGAATCTCCATACTGTTTTCCATAGTGGCTGCACCAAACTACATTCTCACCAACAGTGTAGGAGGGTTCCTTTTCTCCACACCCTCTGCAGCATTTATCCTTCATAGACTTCTTAATGATGGCCATTCTGACTGGTGTGAGGTGATACCTCATTGTAGTTTTGATTTGCATTTCTCTGATAATTAATGACGTTGAGCGTCTTTTCATGTGCCTGTTGGCCATCTGTATGTTTCCATTAGAGAAATGTCTATTTAGGTTTTCTGCCCTTTTTTGGTATCACTTTTATGTGGAATCTGAAAAAGTGAGACAAATGAACGTATTTACAAAACACAAACAGACTCACAGACATAGGAAACAAAGTTATGGTTACCAAGGGGGAAAGGGGAGGGAGGGATAAATTTGGAGTTTGGGATTAGCAGATACAAACTACTATATATAAACTACGTAAATAATATGGTCTTAACTGCATAGCACAGGGAACTATATTCAATATCTTGTAATAACCCATAATGAAAAAAATATATATATATGATTGAATCTCTATGCTGTACACCAGAAACTAACACAATATTGTAAATCAACTATACTTCAATTAAAAAAAAAAGAGAGAATAGAGGAAAAGCATTTCAGGCAGTGGAAACAGCAAGGGCAAAGGGCCTGTAGCAGGGAAAAGCTTGGTATGTTTGAGGAACTGAAAGGCAAGTGTGACTAAAGGGCAAGAGGTGGAGAGTGGCCTGAGATGAGACTATAAAGGTAGACAGAAGCCAGATCATAGCCATGGAGTACAGACAGGAGCCAGGATAAGGAATATGAATTTTACTCTAACTGCAATGGGAAGTCATTGGAGAATTCTGAGCAGAGGAGTCACCTGATCTCATTTAAGTTTTTGTAGAGAATGGAGTATGGTGCAAGAGTGAAGGAAGGGAAACCAATTAAAAGCCCACTGAGGTCATCTAGATGAGACATGATGGTGGCTTCGACTAGGCTGGAGATGGAGAAAAGGAGGTGGAGTTGAAATACATTTTGGACACAGAATCAACAGAACTTGGGGACAGATTGGCTGTGGGATGTGAGGGAAAGGGAGGATTCGTGGATGACTACTAAGCTTTTGGCTTGAGGGACTGGGTAAGATGGTGATGCTATTTACTGAGGTGACTGGGCAGGAAGAGAACCAGTTTCAAGGAGCAGAGACCTTGCCCACCTCTGAAGCCCACTGAACACTTTTGTCCTTCACTTGGCACTCACCTGCTTTCTGTTGTTATTTCACTGGGTCTGCTGTTTACCTTCCCAAACCCTTCTCTCCGTTGTGATAGTAAACAATTGGTTAGCCCCTTGACTTACACTTTGTGCCTCTCCTTGGTTCCTAGCACAGCCTAGGCACATACTTAGTGTTTTCCCAACTCCGTTAGTGATTTAGCTAGCATAAGCCCATGCTTTTTTTTTTTTTTCAATGTTGGACTGAAATAAAGAGAGAGAAACAAAGAAGGGAGGGAGGAAGAGAGGGAAGGAAGGGAAGGGAATGAAAGGAAAGGGAAGGGAAGGGAGGGGGAAGGGAGGGGAGGGGTGAGGGAAGGGGATGGAATGGGAGAGGAAGGCAGGGGAGGGAAGGAAGGAAGGAAAAAGAAAATCCAATTTATAAATCAACCTATGTTCTTTAAAACATTCAATATGCATCTATTCTTTATTTTCTCTTTTTCCACAATGATCATCTATTGCTTCAGTAATAAAAATTATGGGGAGAAATTACAACTGCAAAGTATAATTTTAGAATATTTTAAATTGCATAAGAGAGAAATGGAAGACAGAGAAAGACAGAAGGGAGCACCTATAATTACATTCAAATAAGCTAAATATACAAATGATGTGACTCCACTGTGTAAGGGCAGGGATGAGTAAGGAGCTGAGAAATGGGTTAAACATTTGAGGTCATTTAAAAGGTTGGTAGCACAATCAGGGTAATAGGCTCTCTGAAATTATGAAACAGTGAGTGGATTTCAAAAGCTTTACTGGCCACGCTTTGATTTCTATCTGCAGAGAAAGGTCTGATTGTGTGGTTTGCAGGTCATTACTTTGCTTAGTTACTAAAATACCACCTTGTTCGTTAATATAGTTGCAATTTCTGCTGTTGGTGCTGTACACATCAAAAGTCAGCTCTTGGGAAAGTGATGAGGTTTACTAAGTGTGATATCTGCTTCCTTTGTACCTTCTCTTCCTCAATCCCGTTTTTATTTACCCAGGGCTGTTCACGGTGGCACGGTCACATCTGCCCCCACTAGGAGGAGCAAAGGCTCGACATCTTTGTCCTAACCTGCCTCGACACCTCCCTAAAAACTCCTCCACTTTGCAATAAGACCTATCTTTTGGGTGCAAAGGACCTAGCTCTCTGTGGGGTGCACCTTTCCCCCAGAACAGCAACATACTTGAGAGCTGCAGCCAGACTCTCTTGTGCACCTGACAACGCTCCTGGGCTTCAATGGGCACAACCCGCAGAGATGAAAGAATCTGCCCAGGCTCCGGCGCTCAGCTTCGATAATGAGATAATAGCTCCAAGTGCCCTTTGAGGCAACTAGTCCCTACCTTCTCTCAGTGTTCAATAAACTCCCGCTGATTTCCATTCTCAATCTGAAACTCCCTACTCAGTTCCCAGGTAACTCTCAGGAAGTCACCAGCCTTCTAACAGAACTTGCTATTTGCTCTCGAAGGTTGTGGCCAGAACACAGGCCATGACAACAAATAGTCAACAAGCGATGAGTGGGCGTTTCCTAGCTCTGGCTTGTGCAGGGCCACTGACAGTGTTTAAGCAGAATTTGGGTCCTGCCTTTGGGGAGTTGATATTCCTGTTGCTGAGACGGTGATGTATCTCAGGGACCTGGGAAAATTTAATTTTTAACCTAACTGTTCCCCCATCCACCAATGACACTTGCATTCATTAGAACAGGCACCTTGTGGAAAGATGAAAGTGTTGCCAGATAGCTAGGAAGGTGGGAAGATGTTGAAAGATCCCGAAGGGCTTAAAGGGATAAAGAGACTCCCCAAGACAAGGAGAAACAAGCCTTTCCTCACAAAACATTTTCAGATTGGCTGGATTCTAACTCTACTGGGAAACAAGCAGAGCCGCATCCCCCGACACCTTCCTGCATGTCGTCGTTTACCGCCTCCTTACATAGCCGAGCTTCATCCCTCCCATCCAGTCTCACGGTCCCAAAGAAGGCACAGAAACTCTCTCTGTGTCTGTCTCTGTCTATCTGTCTCTCTCACTTCCTCCCAGCTCCTCTCTCCCTCTGCCTTTCTACACATGCGCGTGCGTGTGTGTGCGCGCACACACACACACACACAGCCCAGTACCCATCAGTGGTACAAATCAATGAACCCCTGTTAAGGTCATCATTTTCTTATCTTAGTTGGATAAGAGTGCCTGCCATTTTTAAGCACTTATGGATTAGACCCTGAGTTGATGAATTATCACATTTAATCCTCATGACATCCCTGCATCTTTACCACACAAGGCAACCAAGGCATAAAGAGATTAAATGATGGCTTCTAGGGTCATACAGCTTCATGTGCCAAAGTAATGAAATCCAGGATGTGGACCAAGGCCCACCACATTCCACAGTCTGTGTGTGCTGTTTACCCAGCCATGCCGCCTCCCAAACATTTAACATTTGAAAACTTCCATTACCTCTTCCCCTTGAGCCATTCTTCAGATGACCTGGCACCTAGACGCTCCCTGTCCTAGTTGCCCTCCCATGGATGCACTCCAGTTGTCAATTTCCTTCTTAAAGCCCGGTGTCCACAGATGAACACAATAGTCTATGGTCCCAGAGACCCAGGAATCCAGATAGGCAGCGGGTAAAACATCCAGGTGAAGGGGCAGATGGGTAGCAAAAGTAGTCAATGCAGCCAGACCCGGGGTTTGCCCATGGCGCACCCTCGCGGAGGGTTGTGGTGGGGACCCGACCCTGAGGTGAAGGGAACTCATAAATTCCTCTCTGGGGCAAAGGCCACTTCCAGAGCCCAGGAAGATCAAACTTGAAGGTCCTCGTCACTGAGGGACTGTTTTGGTTGGAGACAAAGAAAGCCAAGGAGAGACTGACGTTAGGTTCTGCCACAGCGACTTGGCAGGAAGTTTAAAGAAAGTAGCAGGTACCTTGATTTAAATAAAAAAAAAAGGATTATCATGAATTTTTTTTTCTCTTCCATTTTAAGAACTGATTAAAGGATGTGTGAAGGTAACAGATGGCTCCCATTCTAGTCATGTCCATTTGCCTTCTGGGAAAAGCAAAGCCAAAAGAATTTTTATTGAAATTCAAGCTACTTTTTACATTTGAATACATTAGGAAGGCCCAGAGAGTACATTATCCTGGGAGAGACAGACACTAAATTCCCCTGTTTGCACTGCAATAATCAGGGCTGACGGTACCCGAGACATGTAGTTTCTGCATCCTGCCTAATCTATCGTGATGAGGCTTCAACTATGAGAGCATCTTGAGAGCCGACACCATAATAATAATGAATGACTATTTGGACTGGATCATGAATAAAAGACTGTACATATGTCTATAATGAGAATTTCATTGAAAATGAAAATACTAAAGCTGTCGTATTTTTTAATACTTCGATTTGCACATCCTTGACTGCTTTGGGGCATAAAAAGAGAAAGTGCCAAGCAATTTGTTGTCAGCTCTTGAAATAAATTATCATTTAAACACTTCCTCTCCACAAAGGTTATTAGCTTAGTAGCTTGTTCCTGGGGTTGGACCGTCAGTAGGGGGAAAAAAAAACGTAAGACATTAAACTACCCTTTCAAAAGCTGAATATTAGTTACTGTGGAAATTGTTCTCTCAGTAGCTTAACATATTTCGCTGTATCTCTCCAATGCTGCACATTAGACTGCAGCGACTATTAATAAATACTGTCATATTTTACAGCTGTCATGCAAAGCTGAAAAAAGGCTTCACTGTGATTAGATCCTGTTTACTGTAATATTTCCAGCTCAGACTCAGAAAGGCAGTTTTCCTATAAAGGTATTTTCCATAAGTAGAATATTTCTCCATCAAATGACATGACTAATTTTAATGTAGCGTTAACTCCTTGGTGGCAGTGATTTTGAGGTTGAATTGACTTCACAGCCAGATATACATTCCTCTCCAGAGACACATTAAACCAAAATGTCAAATTTTCTCTCTTGGGTTGTCCTTCATATTCGGGAATGGTGCTTTGAGTCATCCCCTCCCCCACAGAAGGACACATTTGTACTGGTTTACCCACCTTCTTTTGCCCTGTGTCTCTTGTGACCGATTGCATTGTTTGCAAGACAGCTGGTCAGGATTTAGGGTAGGAATGACACTTCAGTGGGCTAGCTAGAAATTCTGCTTCCTGAGCTAAATGCCACCGTATGAGTGTAAGAAATAGATCTCCAGCCCCCCTACCATGCATTAGCTGTTTGCAATGGTATTCACATCTCTGAAAAAAGGAGGTGACAGCTGGCAGGGTTGCTTTTGCTCTGACCTTCCGTTGCTTTTCATCATGCTCCTTGAGGAATTAACCCTCACTAAGCTGAATATCTAGTTTTCAATGAATGGGTGGTCCTCACACAATTAAGGGGCAGCTGATGTGTCCAATAAATTCAGGACTGAGCCTGAGAGGTCTTTGAGAAGGCTCTTCTAAATGGTCCTTGGGGAAGAGACAGACTGTGGTGTAGATCTACAACTGTGACTTTGAGGTTCCTCCCCTGGAGCCCCTTTAGACAACAGTTAAAGCCCGGGCAGGGCTGCTGTGGAAGTGAAGCAAAAGACTGCATGTAATACCTTTGGCACCAAGCTGAATGTGGTCACGTGTGCAGTAAGTATTACCTCTTTTTATTTTGCTATCATTATAGAACAGTGGGGAGGAAGGGTGATTTTGCCCCCTGCAGGGGACATTTGGCAATGTCTGGAGACATTTTTAGTAGTGGGTAGAGGCCAGGAATGCTGTAGGAAACGTCCTACAGGGCACAGACACTGTATCTCCAAAGAATTATCTGGACCAAAATATCAGTAGTGCCAAGGTGGCATCAGGGTCAAGGGACAGATGGTTGCAATAATTCCTCAAGGGGTTGCAATGGACCAATCTAGCATTTATTGAATGTCTCATACTGTAACTAGATTGGTGTTAAGCACTGTATTCAATAGTAGGTGTAGTTTGTGGCTTTGAAGAGCTTAACATTATGGTCAGAGAGACAGGATAAGATTAATGCCATGAGGCAAAGATAAGTACAAAACAGCATATACGAGAGTTAGATTGATTAGCACAGGTTTGAAGTAGCATTGAAATCCAAATAAGAAAGAGTTGACAATAGACAAGGTGGACCTATCAGGGAAGGCTCCATGGAAGGAGTTATACATTTTTCTGAGTCCACCACCCAAATGCCTTCCCTAGAAATGCCCTTGCTTTGATTGCTAAGGCCAAGTTGGTATCTGGAACCAAAACAACATGGCATTCCCATCAATGCTCCCAAACATCAGAGCTTAGGGCAAGAAATACAATTAAAAGAAAAACCAAAAAAGGAACAATGTTCCTTTTACTAAATGGAAAGCAATTACAGAGCTGTTGAAAATAGGCAGTAAACAAAATGAGGGAGGGAAATACTGGCAAAATTCCATTCTCCCAACTAAGCCTATAGCAAAAGTGCAATTTGCAACAAAATCAACAGTGCTCTCTCCCTCTCTTGCAGTCAAACACATTGTTTGGCATCAGCACAGCTACACATGCTGCCTTAGCGGCAAAGTGTACAGAAGCTAGGAAGAGAGACTATGATTGGAAAGGAGGAGGGGGGCAGAGGTTAAGGTGAAGCACAGTTCATTCCACCCTCCACAGCCTCCCCCTCCCAGTCTCTGTGGAGCACCCTCATTCAGGGGGAGAGGAGGGGCCCAAACAGAGGTGAATCACTCCCGGTCTTCCTGGATCCCTTCCAATCAATAAGTTGCCAGTGTCGGTTGCTGTCCTGCTTTGTCGACTCCACAAATGATCTGATTAATTCTCTGGTGCTAACTGCCTCAGCGGGCTTTCTCGGCAGTAGAACAGAGGCTAATTAAGACCATGTCAGGCGAGGAGGCTGACAGGTTATGTTCCTGGGCCACACTTTTAGAACTTTTAGAGGATGCTTCAGTTTCCCCGCAGGCGGGCAGTGCTTGGCCAGGCACCGATTCTGTTGCAGGCCTCTCATTTATTTCCACCCATTCCTGCGTCGACGGGCCTCCGTTTTGTCAAGGATTTACAGCTTTCTCCTTGGGGGTAATTAGCTGTCACTGTGTTCACTTTCAATTGCATTATTTCAGCTTCCTTTCATTTGAATTTTTAATATGCTTGTAAACAAAGATAACAATTAATAGTGGGGTCATTTCCCTCCTAAATCATGTGTATGTGTGTGTGTTTGTGTGTGTGAGTGAGAGAGAGAGAGAGTGTGTGTCTTACCAGCATATAGCCCACAGAGGTGAGTTTAGGACAGATAAAGGAAGCCCTACTTCTCACAGCAGGTAGAAAATGGAGGAAACATATGGAACTCATTACACCACGTGGCGGATTAGACTGAAAATATAAATAGCTTCCCTCTCCCCCCAAATAAAGGCTTAGATGAATTCATGGATTCATGGATGACAGACCCATAGTAAGTTATTAAGGGATAGAGATGTTTGGAGATTTCTCTAAACTGAGGTTGACACAAATTGCATAGCAGATTTAAGGGGCCATATTTGCCTTCTAAGCAAATGGTCACACAGAGCGCTGGCATTCTATGCCTTGAATTTTTAAAGATAATCTCAAGAGTCTGTTATGCAATCTTAAAAAAAGGGGGTGGGGGTATAGCTCAGTGGTAGAGTGCATGCTTAGCATGCATGAGGTCGTGGGTTGAATCCCCAGTACCTCCATTTAAAGAAAAAAGATCAAGAACATCCTGTTGTGAGAGGTGATTGGCTCAGTTAAGGATGTTAAAGAAAAGCATCATCAAACCATAACTTCAATTCCATGCCTGGCTCTTCCACTAAGTAGCTGTGTGATCTTGGGCAAGTCATATACCCTTTTTGGTTCTCAGATTCCACAACTATAAAATGAGGGCGTGGACTCATTCATTCTTCAACTAATAATTGCTGAATGCAGGGATGCTGTGTCAGAAACATTACTGGGATTATGGAAGTGAATGCAATAGAGGGCCTGCCCTTAATAAGCTCACTTTAGAAGGGAGCACAGACATGTTAACTAGTAAGTAGGATCTAGAGTGATTCTTTTAGGTTCTAAAATTTTGTGAGCTATTATAGCACTTCCATTTATAATGAAGCCTGAACTCTTTTCCAAATGACCACTCTTCGGGAGGGCTATGGAGACACGAATAATCACCCACATTAGCTTTGGAAATTAGCCAGAGACCCTCAGCACACACTCGTTTTTTCTGGCTCACCCTTAGTGCTCAGCCTTTAGCTGTACCCGGACCCCACTTGGTAGAGGAGAAAAGGAAACAACGCTTAGTGAGTAGATTAGGATATTCCAGTCGATCCTAAAACCCTTCCTGGTGGATCTCCAAGTTAGGGACTGCCACACCGCACTTCACACAGTGTGCTGGGCTTCTCAACAGCGCCCCCCTCTCCGTTCAACATCTTTAAGCTAACACCCTTCAAGGTCTTAAAACATCCCCACGCAGCCATTTGCAATCTCAAGGCTTCTGTAAAATGAACAGATGGTTTCCTACCAAAAATGATGTGAATATCTAGGATAATAGATAATGCAGTTTTGCTTCTTCATTATGTCCAATTTCTCTAAAGATTCAAAATGCTCCCCTAGGCAAGGCAGTTACAGTTCCACATGGGCTTTCCAGAGCCTCTCCCCAAGTCTAGACCCATATGTCCAGTTTTTCCCCTAAAACCTTTCCTTGATGCTCCACCAGTACCTCAAGCTCAACATGATGAACTCTGAATTTATCATCTTCCCAGAAAACCCTCTGTTTCACCTACGTTCCCTGGCTCAATGAATGGCACTGCCCAGTTGCCCGAAGCAGAAACCTCGTCCTTGAATCCTCCCTTTTCATCATCCCTCATATCTCATCCTCAAAGACCCTCTTCTGCAGTCCCACTACCACTGACTCCGGCTGCCGTGACCTCCTGCACCATCCTCCTAACTGAGCTCCCTGATCTTAACCCCTCCACTGCCACCGGACAGCAGTCTTCCCATCACATCACTTCCCTGCCTAAAAGCTTTCAGTGGCTTCCCGTTACTCCTAGGGTCATGGCCTAGTTTCTTAGCATGGTGCAGAAGGCCTCTCATGATCCAGTTAAACTCTGACCCATTTTCCTAGCCTCATCTCCTCCCAGCCCCTACCCCCTAGTTCTCTATACTCTAGCCATATGGAACTATGCCACTTTCAATAAGCAACATGTACAGCACCCTAATTTGTTGGGGTTTTTTTGCCTCCATGCCTTTGCACATACTGTTCCAACTTCCTGGCACTCAGCCCCCTCACTCCACTTCACACACACACACACACACACACACACACACACACACACAGAGAGAGAGAGAGACATACACATACGCAGTCTATGTGGTAAATGACATGGGCTTCAAAACTCTGCTCAAATATTCACTTCCCCAGCCCTAGGTGTCCACTCCTGCCTTCCCTGTGTCCACCTCTATTATAGCACTGATTATACTGTATAATAATACTGTGGTATTATTATTATCTGTTTATGTCTTTATCTTCCTCACAAGACTGTGAACTTCTTAAAGACAAGATTGTTGTCTTATTCACCTCTGCCAGCACTGTGCTAAGTGCTGAATACAACACAGTGCCTGAATTACTATTGTTTGTAAATTGAACAAATGGATGAGCAAATGACAGACCTTAACTAAAAACAAAATGGGAGATTGCAGGGGCCTTGAGAAACAGATGAAGGATATGGATTTGGGTATATTATGTTCTCAGATCACACAGAAGAGGCTCAATGACCTCCTATATACTGCACTAACTCTGATTTTGAGTTCTTCTATGACCTAACTTCCTTACCAAAGATATCACCTTCCTGATCCAACCAACTTGGAAGCAGAACAAACATTTTGGTGCTGGGAACTTTAGTTATGGGTTCCTGGCTAAAGGATAAACCTGCAGTGCACTAGATGGCCCCTGAATCTCGGTCAATACAGAGTCATTAACACATGAGGACCTTCCCGAGCTAGGGTGTAGATAATGCGCTATTTCATCCCAACCAACAGTATTTGCAGATCCATGTGCATTCTCTGCAACAAGAGCAGCATGATGCTAATTTCCACAGCTCCCAGTGAAAAAGTAAATAAGGCAAATCATTTCAAATTGTTTGTGTAGGCAATGTAACAAAGATAAAAAGTGATGTGAGAGCTGGTGCACTCAGTTATCTGTACCAGCCACGTGCAGATAATCCAAAGGGCATTTCTGTGGGCAAGAAATAGGGCCTTTTCTTAACAGATTAGCCTTCTTGCTTCTATTCTACATAGGCATGGCTGAGCATGGGAATAAAGGGAGGTGCCCCAGGGAAAGGGATCTTTAGAGATGTCCCTTCAATTACGAGTTCCCAAAAGACAGGAGGTACCCTTTTGAGGAACAAGCAGGACTAAGATCCAAAACAGTTGTGTGGAGAAATAGAAGTGGGTGAGGGGGACATAGGAGAAAAGAGTAGGACCCTGAGTCCAGGGAGAAAAACGGTGGTTTCAAGACCTCAAAACTAACTTGGCTGATCTTATAATGACCAGCCCTGTGCCTGAAATTACTGAAATTACGTCAGGCAATTACTGACGTCTGTATCAGGAACAAAGATAATCCACAACAAACATCATAAGCCTGCTAATTTTTGCTAAAGAGATTTGACGTGGGGCTTTATAGTGCTTAAAATTTTTATTGCTTGAAATTCAAAAGAATTGCATCAGCTGTAAAATTTCCAGGTTCCAACAAGCAAACTACAGAATTATTACACAGAAGAATTTTATACCCCTGAGAGCCTGAGAAAGGGCTTCTAAAGATTAGTCAGGTGTCTTCCTCTCTTGGGAAGCTCTTGGCGGAGGTGTATGCCTCCTGAAAATCCTGGAGAGGGAATAACTGGTTTCTATTTGGTACAGTGGAGCAGGAGGTGGTGCAATGTTATTTATCAAAACTACTCATTGTCTTCCATTTTCTAACTTTTTCTAAAATATAAATGTGTTATGTTTCGTCAATGAGGTGGTAGCTTTCAAGAGTAGGGGCTAAGGCTTATCTAAGTGATTTTTTTATCTTACTACTTTTCTTGTAGGGGATAGGGTAATTAGGTTTATTTATTTATTTATTTTAATGGAGGTACTGGGGATTGAACCCAGGACCTTGTACATGCTGAGCACCAACTCTACCACTGAGCTATACCCTCCCTCTATCTCACCACTTTTATCTACCTAGCACAGTGCTGGAGAGTAGTTTAAGAAAAATATCTTAAACATGTCAAGCTGGAAAGGTCTTTAAAATTCTTAAGTCTGAGGTTTCAGCCTCCAAAAAATGGATTGGCTCCAGATATTGTTGATTTGGTGAATTTTCTAATCTGTAATTCTACTTGAAATGTGGGATTCTGAACATCTAAAGGCTAGCGACAGATTTATCATATTAAGTCTTTTCTACTCTGTCTCAATTCTTTTGTCTACATAATGGTAGTAAAATACTTTGCACCCTATTCGCAGGAATAAAGAGGACTGGCACAATGACATAAGCGAAAGTCAAATGCCAGGTGTGCCTGGGCTATTGCCTACCACTAAAAAGTAAAAAAAACAGACAAAAAACCAAAAAACAAAAAACTGCTCTGCAGATGAGTGGTTAAGACGCAAGAAGACAGGTTCATCCTACTGTGCCCAGAGTCATAGTCCTTCCTGTAAGACTTTACCCAACAGAACTGAAAGAGTTTATGTGCCTTTCCACATTGCTGGTGTACTCACCCACCCAGAGGATCCAGCCAGCTCTATCCATTCCTTGCACTGATTAGCAAGTCAAGTCATCGCATTAAATGGGAATAGTGCACTAATGCTAATCAGACCAGTGATTTCTACGATATACTCCCTGGGCCATAGAATGGCCATAGATGCTAGGTTTTGGTTGCATGTTCATTTCTTCACCCTTACAGTGAGGTAATCATTGTACCTAACTAACTCATAAGACTATTGTGTAGTTTACATCTGTGAAAGGCATCTAAAACAGTTCCTGGCACCTTCTTAGCATAAGTGTTAGCCATTATTATGATGTGCTTCCTAGGGTCACAGGAAAGGAGTGACCACTGAGACACAGAATGAAGATCCTTAGCTGCCCTGTCTGGTCTTGTCTGTGCCTTGGGGCCACCCTGCTCATCTCTCCAATGCGCTAATTTTGGTCCTCTTCTATCAGAATCAGAACCAGTTCCCAGGAAAGGAGCTGGGAAATTTATTTACCTTACACAGAGGTAGAAATGGCTGATGCACAATCTCACTCACAACATCTCTGTGTTTTAGTCAACTACAGAAAGCCTCCAGCCAAAAGAAGTAAGCCTTGCTTTTGGAATTGCAATACTGGTAATGGGGGAGGGGGCTCATCAGTTTCCTGCAGTCCTAACTTCACAGCCCGCTCTTTGTCTGTCCCGTATATTGCTCAGCTCAGGCTCATGGCTGAAAAGAAGGGAGCAATCTGAAAAGCTGGACCAATGCATTTTTGTGGTTTTACTGGGTACCTGTTCCAGAGAATAATAAAACAGAAAATGGTATTTTCTTCATTCACAAGCAAATGGAAATGCCTAAAGGCAACTTAAGCTGAACAGACAACCTCTGGAAAATCTTCAAGCCAGTGACTCCACCAAAAATATATCTATATTTTCATTTTTAATGAGCTGACAGAAAGCAGAGCATATGTCTTTTCTGACACATTTTGGGTTTCCTTGAATTCATAGTATACATACTGAATCCTAGAATTATGAAGCAAAGCTCAGCTTATGGTCTTACATTGGTTTGGCTTAAGCTGGCAAATATTAAAATGGGGGGATGGCCGTGTCTCTAGTTCCCTTCCAGTCTCTCCCTTTACCTGCAGGCCCATTCCCTTCAGCCACTGCATCATATGACTGGACGGCCCCAGTCATTTGAGTGCCTCACCAACTAGGAGGGCTGTGAAAAGAAAGCAAAGGATAAGAGTTGGGAGCATGGGGAGACCTCTGATCATTAAGTCAGAGATCATGGGAAGGATCCTTTTGCAGCCTTCCAGACAAACAGATAAGATATAACAACTACCCTCACTAACAGTCCAAAAATCTCAGGTCAACATCCCCCAAACTCCAGCAGCAGCCTCATCACTTTGTCTTCAGGGCTGTCTCCACCAAGCCAATGTTCAAGAGTCTATGGTACAGTGGCCACATCTTCTGAACAGAGAAACAGGACACGTGGTCCGGCAATGTGTTTTCTTTTCTTTGTGGTTTATTGCAAGACAGGCCTGAGGATTTCTATCTCAGGTCTGACATCAGTCAGACATGTGACCTTGGGCCAAAACCTGAGTATCTGTGAGACGGCAATGGTTATAGTATCTACCTAACAGGACTGTTACGAAAACTAAATGAGATATGGTTAAAGGACTTAGCACAGTGTCCGAGAAACAGAAATGTACTCAATAAATGGTAGCTATTATTACTTATGATAATGATTAAAATTTTACAAAAGCATCAGCATGAGACCACATTTAGTTCCTAACTTTAGGAATCACCTTTTAGAAAAGAAGGAAGATATGTGAAATTTGGGCTTCTCCAGAAAATCTCGGATCTTTTATCACTGTATCTACAGGTATTTCTTCCTCTTCAGTTGAATAAGGCATCTTAGAAGAAGAGATGGGAAGAAGACAAAAGTAGGAGGCAAAAGCAACCTTCTCACTGACCCCATAATTCCTTATAGCTGTGGCTAAGCTATGTAGAGCTCTGTGGCTCTGACTGCGGCTTCCAGCCCCCCATCCTTTCTGCTCTCTGAATTTTCCAACTTGAAAATAGATAAATATTCCCATAAACTCTTTGCCTTCATGATCTCACCTAATATGTCATCAAGATCTCCAAATTATTGCTTAACTGGAACCCTGTGAAATGGAAAAACAGCTGTTCTAATTAATACTGTTCAAAAGAAAACCTACCACTTTACACTCCCACGCACTTTCCCCGTGTCTTTTATCGTCATTCGTAACCAGTCAGGAGGGCAGTGCAGGTGTACCATTGCTGCTTTACAAATGAAAAAGTCTACATTCCCAGAAAGGGGAGGTGATTTACCCAAGGTCACAAAGCTAATGAGCAGTGAAAGCAGGACTAAAGCCCGTTTCCTAACACTGAGTCCAACTATCTTTCCCCTCCACCAGACTATTGCATGAGTTTAGGTCAAGGGATTATTTCCTCACTGACTATGAAAGATTCAGACTTTGGGGGGAAGTTTGGGGACTAATGAGTAATCAGCTCCTCAGACTGATATCCTCCCTTGACTGAGCACCCGCTCAGTGCCAGGCTCTGTGCTAAGCCTTTTAATGCATTATCTCCTTTCATCTTCACAACAGTCTTACAAGGGAGGTGCTATCATGATCCTCATTTAACAGATGAGGAAGTAGAGGAAGGTTAAGTGATCTGCTCAACGTCACACTCCTAGTAAGTGGTGGAGCTCATCCTAGACACTCCATTTCCTAACTCCCTGTAAAGCGTTCTTTCTACTACTCAACACAGACAGGAACTTTCAGCTTGCTTATTAACAAGGAAAGGATGTTATCTTTAAAGATGCTTTAGGGCAAAAAGATAAGCCAGTTCTCTCTCAATTCCTCAGACTGATAGAGAAGTAGAAAAAGCAGGCAAATCATGCCTAATCCCAAAGCCGTGACTGTGCAGCTGTAGAGGGATAGTTAGGGACACGGAATCCAGCAGAGAGAACTCAAGGGGGGAAGTACATCTCTGACCTGCTCACGCCCTGGGCTCCAGACACAGCTGGTTCTCAGCCAAATAGTAGGGTGAAGTAGGAGTAGTCAGTGTGTAGCTCCCTTCCTCAGGGAGCAGGGGCCCTGATCATGTTCCACTCTATCCTATGTCATCATCAGAATTGCCCTGTTCCCTTTTCCCTAGAACTCTGCTAGATGCCTGAAGCCAAGTCCAAGTTCTCGTGGCTAGGGAGGACCACGGTTGCACAGTCCAGCAACATTTGCTTTTTTAAGTGCCTTTTAGACCTTCACCTTTGAGCATCTGAATTGAGGAGTGCAGGACCAGCTCTTCTCACTGCCCAATCCGAGGTGGGGATAGCCATTTAAGAGGGGAATGGGGTGTGGGTTGCTATGGCTAATTCACTCACTAATAATTGAAACGACCATCCTCATTTTCTTGCCTCCAGAATCCTTCCCTGAGGATACAAATGAATGCAAATCACCCCCAAAGACAGGAAAGGTGAAACTCCACATGCACATTTAGACTGGGAAAGGGAAAAATCAGTTCATTATTTCAAGACCTCTTGTGATGCTGTAAATACACAGTCAACACAGAACAAAGATCCCTTTATCCCCCCTTACATTATTTATGTGCCATCTAAAAATTACATGCCCCTTCTCTTTCCAGCGCTGAGAGAGAAACATGCATATTCATGATCTGATAAATATTTAAGTGGGATTTATTTAAATGAGAGAGTCCATTTACAAACATTCCCTGGCGCTGAGATCTTATCCTGGGCACACAGAGGGAGGATGATTTCCTCTGGTAGATTCAAAACCTCCGCTGGCCACCTGCCCCCTAAACTTGGAGCTCTTCCTTGAGAGCTGGTGAATGCCACCCGCAGTATTTCAAGGCAGTCTTCCGTACCTCCTCCCTCCAGGCCTGCCTTCCTGCTCTGAGCTCATGCCATAGGATCAGTCATTGGCAAAATGCTACAGCCAAGTTTCTTTGGGGGTGGGGGAGGCAGTCACAGCTTTCTTTGCCGAGGCCCTTCCTCCTCACGACGCCAGCCCACAGCAGCAACCACCCTCACCATCCCTATCCTGCCTGTGGGTCCATCTCTCCCCCTCAGGGACGATAGTTTCGTGATACACCAGGCAACCAGGATGTGCTACCCATCCTGGGAGGATATGCGTTTTAATCCTGCTAAAGCATTTTGTCAGTGCTGATTTTCAAAGCACGTATACATACAACATTTCATTTGCTCCTGACAACAACCCTACGAGACTTCTGAGGCAAGCATCACTTTTTGAGTCTTAGAGATGAAGAGATAAAAGAGAGGACACTCTGCTTGTCCAACCTCAGTCACACAGCTAGTTGTTGCAGAGTTAAGACTCGAACTCCAGTCTGACTCTCAGATCTGGGATCTTTTCATTATGCAAGGCTGCCTCTCATCTGGGAGGATGCCTGGAGAGAAAGCAACATCTACCCAAAGGGAAAGCTAATGGTGACCTTTCAGGTATTTGGCAGTAGGTGGGGGAAATATTGGGGGATGCCTGTAACTGTACCCAATACTTCTTTAATCCTATAATATAGGTGACTTTCTGTGTGTGAGGTTAACTCTGGGTTCTCCATTCTGGTGCCTATTCTTGGGCACCACCCTGGCTCTAGTCCTGTCCCAGCTTCCTCTCTCCCAAATTATATTCACCTGTTTGTACCTCATTTTATGGAAACTTCATTAGATGATCAATGAATTCACCTGTAGAACTAAGTGGGCCTAGGGAATTAATATTGGTTAATGGCTCAATGTACAACCTTTCCTGGGTCATACACACATTCTGACAGATGCATCTAATGCCTTAAC